>NC_137026.1:17736155-17903324 GCF_032717465.1 Coenobita brevimanus
ATCGTGTGCAGGCAATATTTCACACACAGGTCAGATGTATGGAGTTAATTTATATATATATATATATATATATATATATATATATATATATATATATATATATATATATACATATATATATATATATATATAAAATTGTATTTCTCATTATGTACCAAGTTCAAGTAGAGAACACCAGACCAATATTCGTAATTTTTATTAGAGTGACCGTTCCACTTCACATAGCTGGGTAGCTGGGCTATTCATGAACGCACACACACACACACACACACACACACACACACACACATTTAAATTTAGGACTGAGCGTGCAGGACTACAAATAGCACTATCTTAACAACTGGAGTTGGTTTTCAAACTCTTCCCTGTCCCAGTCAAACTCCTCATTCAATAACCGGTTATTGAATGAGTTTGACTGGGACTGGGAAGGTTTGAAGCCAGCAGATCCAGTTGTTAGAATGACTATATTTGTAGTCGCCACGCTGTCAGTGCAAAATTTAAGTCGTGTGTGTTTTGTGTGTGTGTGTGTGTGTGTGTGTGTGTGTGTGTGTGTGTGCAGTTTATAAGCCCAGCTACCCAGCTATGTGAAGTGGAACGGTCACTCTAATAAAAATTACGAATATTGGTCTGGTGTTCTCTATTTGAACTTGGCACATAATGAGAAATACAATTATATAAAAAAAAAAAAAAAGCTTTCCATACATCTGACCTAAGTATGTGTGATAAATGTTGCCTGCACACGATATACTAAGGAGCGGTGACGGTATAACTGACAGCTGATCAGGCCTTAGGTGGTTGGAGGGGAGGGGTGGGAGGCGGGGAAGACTTAAGACAAAGAACGAGAGAGAAGGGGGAGAGGGGGAGAGAAGCAAATAGAAAGTTATATAAATTTAAAATGTGGGAAAAGTAAATTCAGAGAAAGAGAGAGAGAGACAGCTGAAGTAAAAAGGTAAGCACTAGAACCCAGAATTGTGCAGCGGACGACACTGGATTACAATGATGGTGAATATTTTCAATTTGAGAATGCAGTTCAATACGGTAATAATTTATTCTAAATAGTCCAAATCTTGGCAGTTGAAAGCGTGTACGACGACAGTTTAGTCATGTTTACAGGACATGAGAGAAACTATGTTCTAACCAGAAAACCAAAACAGCAGGTGGAGGGTGGGGAGTTGGGGCCAGAAGGCGGGGTAGACTTGTTCGCGATTCCCCCCTTCCCTCTGTCCAGGGTAGAGGGGGGAAGTACGTGTGACTGTACAAGATGGCATTTTAAAAACCGCAGTTATATAGATTTTAAAAAAAATCATTTTAAAGTTTTTGCTCTTTTGCATCGACCCTCTTCCAGACAACTGTCAATTGAAAACCACAAATGCCTGCTTTATTGTCGTGCGGTCGGTTTCTGTTCACCCGTTTCACTCTATAGTTATTTTTTAAAAGCGCATTTTCTCCAACTCATTAAACCACCAGAATTTCTCAACCATTTTAAAGTACATTTATGGGGGATTGATACGAAGCGTTTTCGTTCCCAAATAAATAGGTTATTGAATCAGTCCAGTATAATTATTTTGAATTACTCTATCGGTCGAAGTTCGCATTTGGCACTATTCTTTATCACTAAAGTTTCACTTCAGTGATAATTAGAAAGAGAAGACATTTGCTGGACCCTATTGCGGATGAAAAAATCTAAACAGTTTGTAACTTGATTTTAAAATGCAATGAATTTTTTTCCCGTCTTCGCCAAGAAGGTGCTACTGAATGGGCATAGTTTTCACAAGGGTTTGTCTAACAACAACGACACAGCCACTGATGTGTTTTTGCCTAAAATTACAGTGATGATTGGCTCTGACCTGATCACCTGCTTAAATTTTGGTCCAAAATGGGCCAAGGTCTAGGCTTTAGGCTCTAGAAATGTAAAAAAAAAAAAAAAAAAAAGTTTTTCCACCATAATTCAATTGAGATTCGTCTCACCGAAGTGAAAGTGAAACCTATGTATCAAATCTTAGCCATATAATATGCCTCATTATACCCGCGGGAGTCGCACCACAATCAGCGATTATGGGTGTGAATGCCAGGTGGGTCCGACCTAAAATTTCTAATGAGCATAATCGTCAATTTCCACGTGAATATCACCAATCAGATATGATATACCTGATATACCCTACTGTTTTCATTTCAGCACTGAAACAACGAACTTGGCACGACCACTTCCTTTGTATCTCATGCACGAGAAATATGCAGATTATGATTAAAGTGATATTTTCAGTTTCAAATCTTAGTATTGCAATAATTTTTAACTTTCTCGAATTCATATTCATCTGACAATCCCTCCTCACACACACACACACACACACACACACACACACACACACACACACACTCTCTGTCTGTCTGTCTGTCTGTCTCTCTCTCTCTCTCTTTATATATATATATATATATATATATATATATATATATATATATATTGAACAAAAGAATGCATCTTTCACTAGCATTAAAATGAACTTTTCTAAATCGTAGCCGTGACATGGATATTGTTAAAAAGTTCCCAATTATGAATTTACATCCGCATGTATAAATGATTCAAAATTTTTATACTGGTGATACTTTTAGCGCGGAAACAGCTAAAAGGAAACAACCACAAATGTTTGCAATATGCACAGTTATTTAGGTCCAGAAAGCATTTATGAAGGTGAAAAAGTTTCTGACTGATAAAACTAAAAGAAAATCATAAGTAGCCACCTGAATTAACATAAGGATAAAAAGATTGAACGAAAAGGGAACTGATTTTTTGAGGTTTTTTACGCTTTACAGTAATGTAATGTATGCTCATCGACACAAGTCAGAGATTTTTTTACAGATAACTAACAAGATTTCATTTTACATGTGCTAAATATCCACTGGTAGTTCAAGTAAATGGTGTTGTCTCCTTGAATTAAAAAAAATATATATATTTAGCCCATTTTGAATTTTCCTTTGGGGACCATTAGCTACATTTCCTTAAATATAAATACTCGAAGTTTTTTTCTCGTACAAGGAAGAAAATTGAAGAGGCATTCACTGTTAGACAAAAACTAATTTGAAAAAGTAAAAAAATTATAAAATTTAAACAAGAAATTAATCTTTTATATCTTGAGTTCTTATGAAAAATTTATAGTCTGTCGTCTTGAGATTCTTTCGATTCCCAATTCCCATTCATCGTAACCCTTGAATTCAATTATAAAGATTAATTTCCATTATGATTTTTTTTTTTACTTCAGAAGTATCCACAATAGAAGTACCCGACAACGATAATATTGGAATCATACATAAAAACGGCGAATTATGTCGGGAAAATTGTAACCCTGGACATTTAAAACATGTTTATTTAGCAGTTGGGAACCATTCAACATTTGCGATAAAATTTCAAAACCATTTCTCAAGGTGAAAAAAAGCCTCTTAAAAAAAAAATCTATAAGTAGCAATTAGGTAAGATAAGTAGAAATCGATTCACAAGCAGAGATGGTACTTTAGGTCTTTAAGTACAATCATTTTCCATAGCATAGAGATGCGTGTAGGACCATTAGCCACATTTATTTTTGGTAAAATCACTCCGACGAGAGATAACATATTAAAGATAATTGAAGAGTTTTTAACTGTCAGAAAATTAATGATGCATTGCAAAGTATTGTCAATAACGATTATAATGTCCCCTTTGGGATCTTTTCATTTTTACATTATGAAGGAGCTCAAACTTTATATTTTTTTCTTTTTGTATTAAAAACAGCCATCAACTTGAAGATAAAAATTAGTGTCACATAGGATCTCGCTATGATTGAAAGTAATCAATTTGAGTAACAAAATAATACTGCGAGATCATTATATGTGCAACTTCTTCAAATGAGCTCCAAGATTGAAGGGAAAAACTGCTAGTCACTGATTAAATTTTGAAATGTTTCTAAGATGAAGAACCCTCTCTCTCTCTTTGTTTTCTTTTATAAAATTTTCTGCTATAAAGAAATGTTAATTAGTATGAATGAAAAATAAACACGAAATAATGTGGCATTAGTGTGAATTGCATGAGAAAGAAATTCCATCCCAATGGACATTAAAATACGAAAACATGAAATGAGAATAAAAGCAGCAGCGCGGTAGGCCCTGGTGGGTAGCTCCGAGATGAGTAAATGAACTACTAGAGAAAACCTTTCTCCAGCCATCCAAACCCTCCATCTGAAGCCTGCAAAATAAGTAAAAAAGAACCACGCAGTATAGAAACTCGTGTGGACGTTTATCGGAACGCATGAAATGAGAAAAAGAATATCTCAGTGATTCCTGAAAAGGAATACAAATGAAATAATACTGGTCATGAATTTTTTTTTTATACCCACCCCTATTCTATCGTATGATTATCTAGCCCATTCTTGAAACGCAATGGAGGGGACAACCACTTCATTCTAAGGTAACTTTCCATCCGTCTACCCCTCTATTTCCAAGCGGAATTTGTCTTCTTTGAGCCATTACCTCTAGTTTTATCCTGCATGCTCACTTCGAGTACCATATCTTCCTACATCCACTTAAACTCCTTTCTCTACGCCTCTCTATTGAGTGCAGACGTAGTCTGCTTGTCTGTATATGAAAGGTTCCGAACATCGGCTATCATTTTCATATAAGGATTTATTTTCATTCTATAGTAAGAAACCAATAAACAGCGGTGTAGTCTTGAGTGTAGCATTACTAAACAAGGATAGAGCTGCAGTATTGCTTATTATGTTCTGCTGCTAACGCTTCGCAAAAAAAAAAAAAAAAAAAATCCTTGCATTAATACATTTATTACCTTTAAAATCTTGAACAACCATAACTCCTAGATCTCTCTCACATTCCGATCGTGTGACTTCTTTCTTGTCAAAGTTGCATTTCGAATTCAGTGTCTTATTAAGCTTATTGATTCAATTTTTTTTTTTTTTTTTTATGCTCGTCCTGTTAAGCCATTAAAAATATTTCCTTAGGAAATGTCGCTGTGAGATTTGGTAACAGACATGAGTATTTGGGAGCGTTTTGACAGTCAGATATACTGTTGTATTTAGGATTTGGTTATTCGTCTGATTTCTCTTGCATAACAGTAAAAAAACTTCGCACTATTTGGATGCCTGTGTTGTAATACTGTTATAAATATATCTACCATGTATATGACACGTTAATCATTATCAGTATTATACGTTTACTTGCATGGTATTGATTGGAGACCAGTTAAAACTGCACATTGACAAATTATCATTGGGTTTGTTTCGCCCGAACAGCTGACTGAATCTCGGTCAAGTTCACAGCTACCACTGTTGCCAGACAAAACACCAAAATGTTGGTGGACTAGGTGGCCTCGATTCATCTGCTTGCAACTGAACATATTCAATTTTCATTTATACATGTCAATACCTTCTTCCGTGTTCTTACTTCAGGAAATATTTATGTTCTAACACGACTATTAATAATGTGCAAACATTCTTTCTAGAATTAGTCCAGAAGTCGATGGCATTTTAGAGCCTTTCTATATAGACTAAAAAAAAAAAAATATTTCAAAGTTTTTGTTGTATTTGCGACTACACCCTTCCAGACAATCTTCATTTGATATTTATTGTGCTTGAACACCTCAAATGCCAGCTTTAGTTTCGTGCGATCGGTATCTTCCCATGTTTCACCCTATAGGTATTTTGCCAGGCCGGATTTTTTCAACCTCATATTTTCTGAATTTTTTAAACAATTGATTTTCTCAACCATTTTTAAGTTAATTTTTGGAAGTTGCATATTAAACGTTTTAATCCACCAAAAAGTGGGGTTGTATTTGTCCAGTATAATTGTTTATAATTACCCATAAACCATGTCCTTTCTATCGTACGAAGTCTGCATTTGACACTATTCGTTATCATTGAAGTGAAAGTTGATGAATTAGAAAAAATGTCATTTAACAGACCCTATTCCAGATGAAAAAAAAACAAGAAAAATGTGTTTTATTTTATTTTATTTTTTTTTTTTCGTTTTTGCCCCGGAGCATTGTTTTCACATGACTTTTGTGTTTCTCTAACAACTTTCCGAGACAGCTACTGGTGTGATTTTGGCTAAAATACAAGGATGACTGGCTCTGACCTGATAACCTAATTAAATTTTGACCCTAAGTAAAAAAATAGAGAAAATGTTTTTCGCCCAAATTCCATTGTTTCGTGTTATCGACATGAAAACGAAAAGTAACGGTGTATATTACAAATTATCATTATATAATATGCATCATTATATAAGCGTGGTCAGACCACACTCAGCGGTTGGGTGTATCAATGCCATTTAGGCAAAATCGTAAAATTTCCAATTGAATTTCTCCAGAGGTGACATTTCTGACCAAATACCTGTTGTTTTTAATATCAGCGTGTCACGGCTACTTGGTTTGCATCTCTCATGCACGAGGTCTGCAGATTTTGAACAATCTAATAAATATTTTCAACTAGAAATATAATCATTGCAACAGTTTTTAATCTCGAAATAATTTTCATTTTACTCATTACCTCCACACACACACACACACACACACACACACACACACACACACACACACACACACACACATATATGCAACCTGGAGGAGATAAAGTTTCAGATCATTTTCGGTTGGCCCTGCAAAGATCATATATGCAATCAATAGTAGTTGGAATTCAGTAAAATTCTTTGTTGTTTTACCATATGTGCAATGATACTATCCATCATTATTGTTTATATCCCACCCATCTCTTTTTTCATGATATCTCGTTTATAGGAAGCGGTTCCATTATCAGCTTCACTGTGTTGGTAGGGCAGTCTGACTCAACTACCTGTCGTTCAGCAAGAGCGGGCCAAACACCCTCCACCACATGTCTCAGGGAATCATGAGCAAGATTGTACGTAGATTTATCATGCGTGAGATGCAAAATTAAAAGGTGAGTTTCAGGAGCGCTGAAATTATATCTTGGTTTTTAAATTTTAACGATTGTCTATATTTTTTTATCAGACATTGCACTGGTAACAAAAAACAACCAGTATTATTTTATTTTTATTGCTTTCCAGGTTTCACTGAGATAGTCATTTCATAGTTTCCTATAAATTGTTCACATCAGTTTTTCTAAAAGTTTTTTTTTTTTTTTCTACTTTTTCCTCCCGGCTTCGGATGGAGGGTTTGGAGGGCTGGAGAGAAATTTCTTCTTTGCTATCCTTATCCCATTCTAGTAGTTCATTTACTCATCTCGGATTCTCCTATCATGGGCCGACCGGGCTACTCTTTTTGTCCTCTTCATGTTTTCTCATTTTAAAGCTTTTGTGGATGGAAGGCTTTTGTCATGCAATTCACACAAATGTCATCTCAATTTTTTCTTTTTTACATTTCCCTATAGCAGAAACTTTTATAAGAAGTCAGATTTCTACATTCTTTGTAATGTTTCAGAATTTTATCAATTAGCTTTTTTTCCCAAAAAATTTAGAGTTGAATGTGTATCGATTTCGCAGTAATATTTTGTTACTCAAAATTGTTAACTACTCAAAATGTTTAATTTCAATAGTAACGAGATCCCATGTGACACTAATTTTTATCTTTAACCAAAAAAAAGAAAAATGAAAAGATTCCAACGGGGACATTTATGTTATTGACAATGCTCTGCAATGTATCTAATTTTCTGACAAAATGTCTTTAATTTACTTTAATATATTCTCGTCGGTCGGAGTGATTTCTTCCTGAGAAAATGTGACTTATAGTACTACACGACTCTTCACAATGCGCAAATTTCGTTTTTAAGTTTAGTCAGGAGGCTTAACATGATCTTTTATGGTTCTAGTTATACAGATAAGCATAAATTCCTTTCTAAAACTAAATTTCTTGTTCCAATGACGACTCAGATTTTGCTAAAAAAAACATTGTTCCAGCTTTTTTTACTTGTGAATCGTTTGCCTCCTATGTTTTACTTCTTTTCCCTCAAAGTGAAATATTTTATTTTATCAAATGGGATGAATGAATGATGGAAAAACAGAAGAGGAAGGATTGAAAGAAAGAAAGCAAGCGACCACAAAGTGGCAGGCTAAGGCGCTCACCATCCACTAGATGACTAGAAGTGGATGGCACATTCATCGCATGGCACATTATATTCACATGACAAACATCCTTCCATTTTAATTGATATTAATCCGCATCCTCATCTACCTCCCCCCCAAAATATTATATATATATATATATATATATATATATATATATATATATATATATATATATATATATATATATATATATATATATATATATCTTAAGAGAACAGAAGCAATGTCATGAATTGTTATGAACGGCTTAGGGTTCTTTTCAATTTTGCATTAGCAAGCAGAGGCTCTTAAATGACTTTTTATTGAGCTACCTTCTGAAAAAGAGTGACGTGGCAACTCGTTTTGACTGTTTTTAGAGTAATAAAACCACAGACTTCCGAATAGATGCAAAAAACCATACATTTTTCGGTGAAAAAGTTAAATATGCTTCATGAAATGAGCTCTAAATCTATTAATAATAAAAATACTTGACAAATATGAAAGATTTTACATTAAAAAATCCATTAAACGTTCTGCTGTAAAGAAATGTGAATTCGTATGTCAAGAAATCGTTTAAACGTGACGTGAAGTTGGATTATTTTCTTCACGATACGTCACTTTAGGATAGAAATTAGTGCCAAATCAATTCACTTAAAAAAAAAAAAAAATTGTGATGTTCAGCACAATAAATTTCGTTTCATGCTTGGGTCGCCGAGAATATTTTTATTTTCATCTACATAAATAAAGCTTTAAAATCGACTTCAGCTTCTGGACATAAAAAAAAAAATAATGCAGAGTATGAAGGGTCCTGTTAGACAATGATAATTATTTTCATATCTGAAATCACTCCGAAAGGCGGTAAGTTACAAAAGTAGTAATGACGAGGCATTGTCAAATGAAAATTAATTCTAGAATGTAAAAACTAAGATTGGAAATTGAAAAAAATTATTAGATGGGAAATTGAAAACAATTATTACTTTGTTCGTCGTCTTGATATTTCTCGTGCATGACAAATACGAACCAAGAAGCGGTGCCAAGGCTGTTCTTTTTATTCTGACAAAAACAACGGGACCTCATATTGCAGAATTACAGGTGTAAACTGTCAATTTTGCCCACTTGAAATTTTGGATCAGACCCACCTGCCGCTGCCTGGAGATGTAATGAAGATTTTATAGATACATTTTAGGTTTCGGTTTCATGTTGATAAGACGAATTTGAAAGGAAATATTACTGATTTTTTTTTTTTTTTTTTAATGCGACAGCCTTGACCTTTATCATATCCAATCATCTTTGTAATTGGAGGCACAATCACACGAGAAGCGCTCTCGTAAAGTTGAGACGAAAATAATTCCCTAGTAAAAACAATTACTATTTCGACGAACATCCGGGCCAGAGACGGGTAAAAAAAAAATAAAAAAAAATGAACTGTAACAAACATTATCCTAAGACCACTTTTTTTTAAAACGCAATAGGGTCTATTAAATTTCTTTTTCAAATTCATAGCAACTAACACGTCAAGTATAAAGAAAAATGCCAAATGCAAACTTAGTTCGATAGAAATGAAAGCATATCCTTCATGAGAAATGAGAAAAAAAAAGAAAAAAAGGTGTTATAGTGCTGAAATCCGCTAGTTTTTGGTAAAAACTATAATTAAGTTGCTTTGGGTAATGTACATTAAACTGCTTAGAAAGGACACCCAATTGTTTTTTAATTCAGAAAATAATAATGAGCGTAAAAAAAAATAAGCAAAAGAAAAATACAAGTTTCCACTTATAAAGAAAAATTGTTTAACGTTTCATGAGTCAACAGCTTCCATTTAATGAGTTTCAGCAGAATATATTTTATTTGATGAAGTCAAGAAAACGAAAAATATAGAGATAAAAACGATTATATTTTTTATTATACAATATACTTTAAAATGGCCTCGATTTTCCCAGTCAGAAAAAAAAAGTCACATGACAATAATCAGCATTTTCTTGGAAAAAAAAAGGTGTGAAAAATTTTTAAAAGTAAAAATATCATTGCAATAGTGGGATATGAAAATAATCAACTTTAATAACAGATCGCAAACTAAAAAAAAATGCAGATTCGTCTTTAGAGTGTTTGGATTTTTACTTTCTTTTTCATTCAATGTAACCGTCACTTCAACGAAAAGTAATAGTGTTGTGAACATAGTAAGAAAGGATTTCCGTCGAGCAATTAAAAACACTTATAAGAGGGTGATGTAAAATCCGCTAAACTATTGAAAAGCACAGAAATATAAGAAGGGATGATAAAACAATGAGGTGCAAAAATGCTGCTTTGAAAATAAAACAAAATGCCGAAGAAAAGTATACGAAAAAATCGATCACACGTAGAATAGAGCTGGCAGTTGGTCAATGTTTAAAATGATGAGGGAGGACAGAAGCAAAAAGTGAGAAATTTATAAATAAATTTATTTTTATCGATGTATCTCAGCTTTAAATGGAATTGTGAGCCACATGAGAGAGAGAGAGAGAGAGAGAGAGAGAGAGAGAGAGAGAGAGTTACATAGAGTTACACAGATGCACAGACCACACAGACCTTACGGTCCCTACTAGGTGGTCCGGCCTTAATCCTAATATAGTGCATAAGAGCAGGAGAAAAGGATAGCATAGCAGAAGTCTCTCTCCCTCACCCTCCAGACCCTCCGGCATTTGCCGTACAGGAAGCAAGAGAGGAAGTATGAAAAACCTGAAGGAATTTTATAGGATGTTCAGAAAATAGAATAATATGGAAAAGGAAAATTTGGGCATACACCCACATACTCTATGCATGCAATTTTTTTTTTTTTTTTCAAAAGATGAATATAATATTTATCTATTATATACTAAAATATTGTCTATGTCTAACAGACACATGAATGCAGACGCGAATATGCAATAATTGTTCCATCCTAACTAAACCATACCAATTGCGTCGAGATACATGTCCAGTCTCTTTTTAAATATATTTATGGTACCACTCTCAATCACATTCCCAGGGAATTTATTCCATTCGCTTAAAACAAAGTGAAGAAGTTTTTGGTTGTATCAAGATTAGCCCTCCTTGCTTGCAACTTCATACCATTTCCTCGAGTTACAGTCTCGGCAATTACTGTGAATAGCTTCCTTGAATCAGTATTACTAAAGCCTTTTAGAATCTTAAAACATGCAATCAGTTGTCCCCTGAGTCTCCGTTTTCTAAGAGAGAACAGGTTTAATTCCCTGAGTCTCTCGAGGTATGGTTTATTCCTCAGGGACGGGATTAACTTGGTAGCCGTACGCTGGACCGCTTCCAGTATTTCTATATCTTTAATTAGGTGAGGCGCCCAAAATTACACTGCAAACTCTGTGTGGCCTGACTATGCTTTTGTATAGGAGGATTACAATATCTTTGCTTTTATATGTAAAATGTCTTTTGATGAAGCCTAGGGTCCTGTTGGCTTTATTGGCGGCAGAGATACATTGATTCGAACATTTCAGATCGTCTGAAATTAGTACGCCTAGATCCTTAACTAGTGAGGACTTGCTAATGATTTGGCCCTTCATTTCGTAATCATACCTTTTGTTTTTCTTCCCACATTGCAGTACCTGACATTTGCTTACATTGAAGGGCATTTGCCATTTTTCTGACCAGCTAATAATTTTATTAAGGTCATTTTGAAGACTGATTCTGTCTTCTTCAGTTAATATAGTTGCCGATTTTTGTGTCGTCTGCAAATTTAGAAATGAAGTTGTTTTGGCCAACATCGATATCGTTAATATACATAATAAATAGGATTAGTCACAACACTGATCCCTGAGGAACACCACTGGTCACTGGAGCCCAGTCTGACTCTACTCCATTTATAACGACTCGTTGCTTTCTCTCACTTAACCAGCAACGTGAATATTTCCGTCAATTCCAAGTGATCTTACTTTTGTCATTAGTTTATCATGCGGCACTTTGTCAAAGGCTTTCTGGATGTCTAAGTAGATTATATGAAGTGATCTGGTACAATCATTCAATTTTAAAAAGTGAATCGTAAAACTCAAATTTGTCACGCATGATCGCGTTCTAAAGCCATGCTGGCTGTTCCTAATTACGTTATTAGTTTCTAGGAACTCAACTGTCCTATCTCTAATTAATAATTCAAGGATCTTTCCCAAGACAGAGGTTAGGCTAATTGGTCTGTAATTACCTTGTTGATCTCTACTCACGATTGCCAGTCTGCTGGAACCTTTCGTTGTTGTAGGGACTTGTCAAAGATAGATGTTAGAGGGCTGCATATTGCATCCATCACATTTTTTAGTATTTTAGGGTAGAAATTGTCTGGCCCGGGAGTCTTATTACTGTTCATTTAATTAAGTTCATCTTTCATTTCATTACTGCTAATATGCATATCACAGTGCGTTTTGGGTTGATATTTGATGCTCTTCGATGGTGTCATTGGCGTCTACTGTGAAAACTGAACTGAAAAACTTATTTAGAGGCAATTTCCTGATCGTCCGTGATAAGAGCACCCTCGTCGCTGATAAGTGGACCAACGCCCGCCTTGAGCCTCTTATTGCCATTAATGTATCCATAAAAAAGCTTAGGATCCGTAAAACTTGTTTTTGCTATATCAATTTCAAATTGTCGTTTAGCTGTTCTAAGTTTTTTAACTTTTCTACTACTGGTATATTGCCCTGTGAGTAATTCACTGGTGTGACTTTTAAGCAAGGTGTGGAGACGGTTTCTTTCTTTAACTGCTCTGCTAATATCGGCATTAAACCACGCTGGTTTGTGTCTACCCTTGTTTTGTCTAGAGAGAGAGAGAGAGGACAAAAGAATGAAGCTTTCTGGAGCATTAATATGAACTTTTCTGAATCGTAGCCGTGATGTAGATATTAAATAGTTTCAATTATGAAGTTGTTTCAATAATAATCACTTTATAAGTGATTCGAAAAAATACTGGTGACACTTAAAACCTCTTATTTTAGCGCGAGAACGCTGAGGGAACAACGAAAAATGTTTGGAAGATTCACTGTTATTTAACAGAAAATATTTATGGTGAAAAAGTTTCGCGTTAAAGAAAACAGATATGAGAAAGAGAAATCTGAAGTAACTAAATAGATTGACACGATAAGTGATCTAACCTTTGAGATTTTTACGCAAATTAATATTAAACATGTATGTCATCGACACTAGTAAGAAAGTTTCGATAAAGAAAAAAAATATTATTTGCCCATTTTGAATGTTCGTTCAGGGCCATTAGCTACATTTTCTTAAATAAAAATACTCGAGTCGTTTTTTTCTCGTACAGAATAGAATTGGAGAGCCATTCACTGTAAGATAAAAACTAATGTGAAAACGTAGAAACATTGTAAAACAGACTGAAGGCAGCAAGAGCTGTGACATGGAGTGTTGTAACTGTCGTTTTGAGTCTTTCTATTTCCAATCCCCATTTATCGTAACCCTTGACTTCAATTATATAAATTAATTTCCATTGATTTTTTTGTTTAAGTATCCGCTATAGTAGTAACTGAAATTATATTGGAATCATCCTTAAAAACGGTGAATTTTAGGATAAAAAGAGTATTTATGCACCTATAAAACATGTAGGCCTTGATTTAGCACTTGGGAACGATAAAAAATTTTCTATATCAAAACCATTTCTGAGGGTGAAAAAAATGCCTCAAAAAAAAAAAAAAAAAAACTAACGATTAATACGCCGAGATGGCACTTTAGGGGTTTAAGTACAATAATTTTCAAGTGATTGGGTCATCAAAACAAGTGAGAAATTTAGAGTTAGCTAGAATTTTTTTTTGATCTACAGAACGAAAGCTTTGAAATAGCATCTTGACTCTCCTGCATATCATGATGATTCGTGTTATACCATGCCCGACTCCTAAGGTGATAATTAGTATGAAAGACAATTTAGGAGGTTTTTGCGGTCATGTCAATATTCATACGAGAAAGTAAAAACTTTATTTCTAACATGTTTCATGTACGTAGATTTATCGTGCACGAGTTACCGAATAAAAGTGGAAGTTCCAAGAGCACGGAAAATAGCTCTCTATATATCTTGATATTTTGAAGAAGATTTAACGGTTGTCTAATTTTTTTTTTTTCATTGCACTGGTAACTTGAAAGATAAAATATTGCGCCATTTGTGAATTTGTCACGAATTTTTCCTAAAGCATTCGCATTAGAATTAATTCTAAACAATTGTCATGGAGTGATGCTAAAAATCGCATTTTGTGTGGGCGTGAACAAAGAAAATCAGCAAGTTCAAAAAGTGAATCTAAATTGGCTCGGAAACACACCTCACTCTTGCTAATATAAAAAAAAAAAACAATTCTGAGAAAATGCCTCGATCGATTAATTTAAACGATTCTGCTTACAGGGAAATGATTCACAGGTAAGGAGAATTGGAATTTCATTTTTTTTTTTTTTTTGCAAAATGTTTCAATTGATAAGTCGTCATCGAAACAAAAAAATAAGACAGGATATTATGTTTTCTGTATAACTAGATTTTTAAAATGGCATGGTGAGCCTCCTGACTAAATTTAAATACAGGAATATTTCTATAGCATAAAAATGAGTGTAGGACCGTAAGCCATATTTTCTTTGGTAAAATCACTCCGACCGACGATAACATATTAGAGCAAACTGAAGACTTTTTAACTGTCAGAAAATTAATTATACATTGGAAAGTATTGTCAGTAACGGTTATATTTGTCCCTGTTGGGATCTTTTAATTTTTACATTATGAAGCAGGAGCTCGAACTTTATATATTTTATTTTTTATTTTTTTTTGTAAACAGCTTTCAACTTGAAGATAAAAATTAGTGTAACATAGGATCTCGTTATGATTGAAAGTAACCATTTTGAGTAACAAAAAATACTGCGAAATCATCAAATGTGCAACTTCTTCCGAGCTTCAAGTTTTTCAGGAAAAACTGCTAGTTACTGATTAAATTTTGAAACATGTCTAGGATGAAGAACACTTTTTATAAAACGTTCTGCTATAAGGAAATGTAAATTAGTATTTATAAAAAATAAATACGAAATAATGTGGCATTTGTGTGAATTGCATGAAAAAGAACTTCGACACTAAAGGGCATTAAAATAAGAAAACATGAAAAGAGGATAAATGCAATAGCGCGATCGGCCATGCTGGGCAGCTCCGAGATGAGTTAATGAACTAGTAGCATAAGATAAAGATAGCAAGGAAGAAATCTTTCTCCATCCCTCCAAACCCTCGATCCGAAGCCTGTAAAAAAAAAAAGTAAACACCATGCAGTAAAGAAACGAGTGGACATTTTATCGCAAAGTATGAAAGGAGCAAATGAATATCTCGGTGATTCCTGAAAAGGAAGAAATTTTTTTTTGTCTCCTCATTTTCATCGCATCATTTTCATCAACCTTTGCTGTATTTTTTCTAATATATTTTCATTCTATAGTAGAGCACCAAAATATAGCGGCGTAGTCTGATTATAGCCTTACTAATGAAAGATAAAACTTCAGTATTGCTTTATATATTCTGTTCCTAACGTTTCGCAAAAAATAAAAATAAAAATCCTTGGACAATATATGCCTTATTTCTTGCAATAACACATTTATTGCCTATAAGCTCTTGACTAAACATAACTCTTAGATCTCTCTAATATTCCGATTTTGTGATTTCTTTCTTGTCAAAGCTGCATTTCGCCTTCAGTGCCTTATCAAGCTTATTGATTTAATAAAAATAAGGATTTTTTTTCTCACTTTATGAAGCGTCGTGTTAAACCATTAGAAATATTTCCATAAAAAATATCGTTGTGAGAATTGGCAACAGGCATGAATCTATATGGGGGTGTTTTGACAATGATATACTATTGAATTTAGAATTTGATTATTCCTGTTTTTTCTTTTTTTTCGACACTAAAAAAATCAGCATTGAGTATTAACATGAACAGTTATAGAAGACGGCTTTTGAAGCTTTTTTTAAGAGAAACTGCATGATGTTAAAAAAAAATTCTTATTTAACATAGCAGTCACTTAAAAAAAAGGAATTTATTTCGATTCTAAGTAAACTCAGAAAGAGAAATTAAAATTCATTCTAATCGCTGATAATAAGAACCTCGTTCTTTGTAAAGAAGCAATATGGAATTTCGTTTAGTTTTAAAATTTTGGGAAAATGTTGGTTGTTATTATTAACAAAAATTTGACCGCATAAAAAATATGACGAAACTATAAGAAAAAATTAAGCAGCAAACGTAAAGAAATCGATTAATACTTTAGATGTGGGAATTGAAAAATATTTGTCGTTTGATAATGGCGTAGTAGGAAAAAATTTGTTAGAATGGACACTTTTGCCAAAGCAAAATCATCACTCCGATATTAACATATCAAACATTGTTTACAACTTCGATAATGCAATCCATAGTACTTGACAAAAAAAATTGAAGAGTCCAGGGGCAATGATCTGAGCGATTGTTAACGTCTGGGAAATTTTTAATTATTAGTATGCAACATAAGGTCTATATTTCTTTCGTTCAAAGATCGCTACAAAGATTTAAAAGTGAAATTGGATTCATATAAAGAATTATGAAATCACTAATTTCTTTAAACGCAATTACTTTATAAGATGAAATGCAATTTTTTTTTTTTTTATTCGGTGAAAAATTTGATTATCAAAAAGGTACTGCACAATGAGTAGCATTGGAGCACGGGGCTAGGCAAGTTTGTCCTGACATTTAAGAAGTGACCCACCTCATCCCCGAATGGCATTAGGTGAACAAAACTACCCAACCAACCCTTGGATATAAACCTGAGCTGACTCAATCATGCTAGAGATTCTTTTATACCTAGTAAACCAACAAGCGACATAAATTGTAATAAATTGCTTCCTAGTGTACAGAAAACCATTTTTGTCAGTGTAGAGTCACCGCAGGAGGAGAATGAAAGAATGAATGATGGAAAGACAGAAGAAGAATGGAAAAGAGGGAAAGAGAAGAAAGGCAACCACAACCAATACTACATCCAGTGGGTGGTAATTAAATATTAATATATTTTCCATAAAATTGTTGGTTAGAATTTTTTTTATACTTTTCTATATCATTGAAAATGATTATCTCATAAACTGGACTGAATTATTATTGTCTATTATACCGGGTTATATTACACCATACGACATGTATCCGTGAGTAAAGTCAAAGCGAGTTTTGATAATTGGATTAAAAACATTTCAGATTTATTCATCAAAATATGAGACAAATCCAAAAAATCATTCTAATATTAAAATATTACACAAACAGTCTTATTCACCGCGTTTAAAATTTTAGTGATTGATCCAACCCTTCCCCAACCTCAAAAAAAAAAAAAAAACAGAAGCATTGTCATGAATTGTTATTAACGTCGGCTTAGGGCTCTTTTCAGTTTTGCATTAGCAAGGAGTGGCTCTTAAATGACTTTTTATTGAGCTACTAGTAAACTTAAGGATGAAAAAGAGCGTGACGTGGCAACTCATTTTGACTATTTTAAGAGTAATAAAACCACATACTTTTGAACAGATGCACGGAATCATATCATTTACTGCGAGAACGATAAATATGCTTCATGAAATGAGCTTCAAATCTATCAATAATAAGAGAAAAATACATGATATTTCAAAAACATTTTACATGTTAGAAAATTCGACTACTTTAAAGAAATGTGAATTCGTATGTCAAGAAATCGTTTAAATGTGAATTTAAGTTGCGTTTTCTTTCCTTCACGGTGTCACTTGAGGATAGAAATTAGTGCCAAATGTAACCATTTATTGAAGAATGCATTCTCTTGGGGAGAAATGCAAAACAGGTTGACAGAAGTGAAGCTAAAATCCTGTTATGTTTCGGCGAAAACAATAAATATGCAACGCCCTCTAAAGTGCTTGGGAAACATACACAATTGTTTCTGACATTCAGAAAACATTTGAGCGCAAGGTTGTTTAGTTAAAAAGAAAAAAAAAAATACGTGCGCCAAAAATAAATGAAGCAAGCTTTTAAAAAAAATCGATTCACATATAGAAATACCTGGTATTTGTGGTGCTTCAGCACAATAAATTTTGTTTCATGACTGGGTCGCCGAGATTAATAAATTTTATTTTTTGTCTCTAGACATAAGAAATAAAATAATGCAGAGCATGAAGGATGTTATTAGACCACGAGACATATTTTCGTATTTAAATTCATTTCGAGAAGTGATAAAGCACAAAAGAGTAATGACGATGTATTATCAAATGAAAGTTAATTCGAGAAAGTAAAAACGGAGATTGAAAATTGAAAACAATTATTACTTGATCATCGTCTGGATATTTCTCGTGCATGATTCAGACAAACTAAGAATCTGTGCCAAGGCCGTTCTTTTGATTCTAACAAAAACAAAGGGAGCACGTCCGGGCCGTAGAGGGTTAAAAAAAAATTCGAAACATTTGAAATGAACGTTAACAAACATCATCCTAGGATCAGGTTGTTTGATCCGCAATAGGGTCTATTAAATGACTTCTTTTTCTAATTCATGATAAATATCAGGTCACCGATAAAGTGCCAAATGAGAACTTCGATGAATGGAAAGGAAAGAATATCATGAAAAATGCAAAAAAAAAAAAAAAAAAAATAGACTGGGGTGATTCTAAAATCCGCTAGTTTTGGGGTGAAAACGGTAAATAAATAGCTTCCGGTTATGTACTCTAAATTGCTTAGGAATTAAACCAAATTGTTTTAAATTCAGAAAACATTAATGAGCGTGAAAAAATTCAGCCAATAAAAAAATAGTTTCCCGTTATAAAGAAATAACATCTTGTCAAAAAGTTTCACACGTAAACAGCTTGCATTTGAGTAGTTTCAGCAGAATATATTTCATTTGATGAAGAAATAGTCAAGAAAAAAGAGAAATTTAGATAAAAACGATTATATTTTTAATTATACAAGATACTCTAAAATGGCGTCTTGATCATCCTAAATAAAATAAAAAAATTGACAAAATTTTCTTGGGTAAACACCAATCGTATAAAGATAATTGACGAAGTATTGACTGAAAAATAATTAAGAGAAAGAAAAAATGCATTGCAATAGTGAGATACGTAAATAATGAACATTAATTACTTAGATCGCAAAAATGATTAAAAAAATAATATGCAACTACCAAGAACTGTTATAAATGTCATCTTTAGATAATTTGGATTTTTATTTCTTTTTTTTCATTCAACGCGTCCGTCACTTTAACGATAAGGAAGTGTTAAGTGTGAACATAGAAGAAAGAGAGGATTTCCGTTAGGAGCAATTAAAAACACCAATAAAGAGTGATGTAAAATCCGCGTATTCCTAGACAAAAACGCTAATCTTTAAAAAAAAAAATGTGATTGGGAATGGCACAAATATGTGAGGTGTTTAGCAAACAATTAAGCTGCAAGAATGCTGCTTCGAAAAATAACTAAATGCTGTAAGGTGAAAGGAAGGAACATATCACACTTAAAGCTGGCAGCTGTAATGTTAAAACACAATGCTTCAAATGATAGGGGGACAAGCTAAAAGTTTGAAATTTAATCATAAATTAATTTTTTATCGATGTAGATGCTCGAAATACCATTTAAAGCCTGGCTACATAGATAAAAATATTTTTATTTCAAAAATTGTCACTTTTTGCTTCGGCCCCACCCCCCAATGAATTGAAAGTTATTGTGGTTAAACACCTCGTGTGATCGATTTCTTCGTATACATTTCGTCTTTTCACCTTAAAGATCTAAAAATTTTCTCTCCAAGGCACAGTTTTACACCTTCGAAAGATTTTTTTTTTTAACCTTTCATGTAATTTTTTTTGTTTACCAATTATTTTGGAGTACATTTTCTGATTTTTTTTTTTTTTTACGTCAATCTAGTATAATTGTTTTTAGATTCTCCTAACGGAAACCTTTCTATCTTACGATTTTCAGACTTACCACTATTCCTGAATGAAATAAAAGAGAACGTAAGGTAAAAACCCAAACAATTTATAGAGGACAAGTATAACATTTCATGTTATTGCTCTTGGAAGCTGCATTTAATATTTTGTAACATGCTAGAAAATAGTACAAACTTGACAATCTACAGAAAGTTAGTAATGTTTATTATTTTCCTATCCTTGTAGTACAGTGCCTTTTTTACTTTCTCAATTATTTTTTTCAATCAATACTTCCTCAATTTTCTTTTTACGATTTGTGTTTACCTAGAAAATATTGCTTATTATGTGTTTTTTTTCAAGATGCCTTTTTAAAGAGTAATGTTTTATCGAAAAAGTTAATCTTGTCGTTTTTCATGACATCAAAGTTTATTCCGTTGAAACTCCTCAAATGCCAGCTGTTTTTACGTGTGAAACTTCTAAAAAGTAATTTGATATTTCCTTCCAACTGGAAACCAATTTTTTTTTTTTTAGCTCTTTTTTTCAGGCTTCAGTGTTTCCTGAATTTTATGTTTGCTATCTAAGCAATTTAGATAACATTACTGGAAGCTAATCGTTTTTAGCCCAAAACAACAAGCGTATTTCAGCATCACCCCACTATAACTTCTTTTTTGCATTTCTCGTAAACGATATGCTTTCTTTAAAAGAAAGGTACAACATTTCAGTAACTTCTGTCCAGAAGTTAAATGTAAGATGACTTTAAAAACACACATTGAAAAAATTTCATCAGTCTTGAGGCGATATTTTGAAAAAAAAAAAAAAAAATGCAGGTATATTAAAAATTTGATTTTTTTTGTCCGTCCTCGCCCCCGAGGTCCTAAGAAATGGGCATTTTGTTCACATGGGTTTCATGTTTGTCTAACACCTTTACGAGACAGCTATTGATGTGGTTTTGGTTACAGTACAGGGATGACTTGCTTTGACCTGATCACCTGATTATAATTAGCCCAAAATGGACATGGGTTTAAGTTCGGCAAAAAAAAAAAAAAAAAAAAAAAATTGCGCCCAATTTTCATTGTATCGTCTGACCGACATGAAACCGAAAAGTAATGGTGTATATTTCATATTTTCATTATATAATCAGGGTCAGAAAACATCCAGCAGTTGGGGGTGTCAAATGCCATATGGGCCCGTCCTACAATTTCTTAAGGGGAAAATCATAAATTTCCACCAGAATTTCTCCAATTAGAGGTGAAATCTCTATTCAGATACCTGTTGCTATCAGCGTAACGCGGATACTTGGTTTGTATCTCTCATGCACGAGGTCTGCAGATTTTGAACAACGTAATGAATATTTTTAACTACAATTTTAACCATTGCAATAGTTTTTACTCTCGATTTAACATTCACTTGACTCTATCTCCACACACACACACACACACACACACACACACACACACACACACACACACACACACACACATATATATATATATATAGCGAAATAAAAAGACGCATTACTAGTTATGTATATATATATATATATATATATACACTACTCAAAACAATTAAGGGAACAAGATTTTGATTTATGATATTTCCGAATCTATGCTTTGTTTGGGTTCAGAAATAATGTTATGAGCTGAGCAATGATTGAGGAACCGAATACATCTGTGTGAGTTGAGTTGTCCTTTCTATGTCAATAAAAATGGGAGTTTCACCCTGAGTGAAAATTTCATTTTTCATTGAGTAGAAGTGGTCAAAATCAGCTTCAAAATGAGGTGTTTCTGGCTTTGGGATATTTTGTTGTTTCCCTGTCATCACTGAGTGTGCGGCGGTATTTGTCCATAGTTGAGGTAGCTTGAGCATTACAGATGCTCAAGGAATGACATACCCAAAGAAGGGTTGCCCAGGGCCTTGGAGTGTCTCCTAGCGTCATCAACCGCCTCTGGGGACGATACCAAGATGACGGGCTGTACACCAGACGACCTGGGGAAGGTCGCCGATGCATGACATCCGCCACCCGGAATCGACAGAATACTGCCCGGACACTGCAAAACGACTTCCAACGGGCGACTGGGGTCCGTGTCTCAAACCAGACTGTGCGCAACCGGCTTCACGAGGACGGCCTTCGGGCTACACGACTTGTTGTGGCCCCAGTTTTGACCCCAGCTCACCGGAGCACGTCTGGAGTTCGGCCGAGATCACGTCCAGTGGCAGTTACGCCACTGGACCCCAGGACTGTTCTCAGATGAAAGCAGATTCAGTGTTTCCACCATCGACCGCCGTATCAGTGTGGAGACATACTGGAGAGCGGTACGCACCGTGCAATATTGTGGAACATGGTCTGGGGGAGCATATGCATTGAGGCACTCACAGACCTCGTTGTGCTGAATGGTGGTACCCTGACAGCTGCACGATATGTGGAACAGATACTGGACCCTGTGGTAAGGCCTTTTGCTGGATTCAGGAAAAATTAAGATTGAAAAGGGCGTTCGTCAGGGAGATGCAATTTCTCCTAAATTACTTACAGCATGCCTAGAAAGTATTTTCAGTAAGCTAGACTGAGAAAACAAAGGAGTGAACATTAATTGAGAAAAGCTAAACCATTTAAGATTTGCAGATGAGATTGTCCTAATCTCATAAACAGCGGAGGCATTGCAAGAAATGTTAAAGGACCTGAACAGAGAAAGTCTTAAAGTAGGACTGAAGATGAACCGAAGTAAAAATAAAATAATTTTTAATCCACAAACACCAAAGAGCGTCATTATAATAAGTGATGAAATTCTTGAAGACGTTGAGTACAACTACTTGGGACAAGTACTAAAATTAAGGAAAGATCATGATAGCGAAATAAAAAGACGCATTACTAGTTATGAAAAGTAGCTTGCCTGTTTGTATGAAACGAAGAGTATATAACGAATGCATAATTACAGCTATGACGTATGGTTGTAAGACCTGGAAACTAACAAAATAAATGGAAAATAAATTAATCCGTTCTCAGAGAGCAATGGAAAGGTCAATGTTGGGAATATCTTTAAGTGACTGGAAAAGATCGACTTGGGTGAGAGCAGACTAGTCAAAGATACTGTGGGGGTTATAGAGGAACAGAAATGGAGGTGGGCAAGCCATATAGCAAGAATAAGGGATAACCGATGGAGCAAGAGGATTACTGACTGGACACCAAGAGAATGTAAGCGTGAAGAAAAAGGCCAGAAAAGAGATGGAGAGATGAGATAGAGAAATTTGCAGGGAAAACGTGGCAAAGATTGGCTCAGTCAAGGAATTCGTGGAAAAGGTTGGGTGAGGCCTTTGTTCAGCAGTGGACTATTTATGGCTGATCATAATGATGTTTTATATATATATATATATATATATATATATATATATATATATATATATATATATATATATATATATATATATGTGTGTGTGTGTGTGTGTGTGTGTGTGTGTGTGTGTGTATTTTGTAATTAATTTACCATTATGAAATTTTTCTCATAATAACATTGGATATAGTGGTCATTGAAAGCTTTTATACCGGAATTATATCAAAACCGGGTATTTTATTGTGAAACGGTAATTATGCACAAGAAACAGGATTCAAATATCCAAAATTTTCCATAAAATTTCAAAAGAATTTCCGAGGATGAAAAATTGCCTTTCTGAAAAAAAAAAAAAAAAATAGGTAAGAAGAAATCGATTGACTCGAAGATATTGCCTTTTATATGTATAGGTCGAATAATTTTCAAGTGATGGGATCATTAAAAGAAGTTGGAGATTTAGGGTGTTTTATATATATATATATATATATATATATATATATATATAAATATATATATATATATAACAAGTGCTTTGAAATTGGATCATGACTGTCCCGATAAATTAGAAGAAAGGAATATTTGCATATTATGATGATCTTTGTTATACAATACCCTACTCCTTAGGTGATAAATAGTATGAAAGATAATTGGGGAGGTTTTTGCTGTCATATTGAAATTAATACGAGAAAGTAAAATTTATACACTTTTATGAAATTTGTACGCATTTATAATATATTTCATGTATTGTACGTACAGTTATCATGCATGATTTGCAAAATTAAAATGTAAGTTGCAGGAGCACTGAAATTAGATTTCAATATATCGTCTTGATATTTTTGAATTTTATCAATTGTCTATATTATTTTTTTTGTGACATTGCACTGGAAACATGAAGGAAAAAAATACTGTTCCATTTGTGAAGTTGTCACGAAACAAAACATCCGCTTTAGGAAAAATTCAAAAATACTGTCATGGACTGGTGTTAAAAATCGCATGTTTTGCGGCATAAGCGCCCATAATCAGCAACTTCCCCTAATGATTTCTAAATTGGATTGGAGGCACACCTCACTCTTGCTAAAAAAAAAAAAAAAAAATATGGTGAGAAAATTCTTCATTTGATAATGTTAAAATATTCCACTTATAGGGAAAAGAAGTTTTCAGAAGTAAAGAAAGCTGGAAGTTCATGTTTTTCAGGAAAGTTTCAATTGATGAGTCGTCATCGAAACAAGAAATTTAGATTTAGAAAGAATTTTATGCTTATGTGTATAACTAGAACCATAAAAGGGCGTGTTGAGCCTCGTGACTAAATTTAAAAACAGGAAATTTGCGCAGTGTAAAGAAAAAAAAAAAATCCTTGGACATTGTACGCTTTATTTTTTGCCGTAATGTACTATTTAATGTAGCTCTTGACTAACCATAACTCCAAGATCTCCCTCTCATTAAGATTTTGTTATTTCTTTCTTATCTTAGGTTTTTATCTTAGGTTTTTGATGTACTAATATGAACAGTTATAAAAGTCGGCTTTTGTTTGTTTTTTTACTTTAGCAAGCAATTTATCTTAAAAAAAAAAAAAAACTTTTGAACATGGCTGTCACCTCAAATGTTCAAAAAAGATATTGATTTTGATTCTAAGTAATCTCTCAATGGGAAATTGAAATCCATTCTAATGGCCGATATTAAAAACCGCGTTCGTTGTAAGGAAAACAATATTTTAATCTTCATTTTTGGGAAAACATTGAATGCTATCAGAAATTAAAAAGAGTATAAGAAATACGACAGTAGAAACTAAAAAGATTAAGAAGCATATGTAGAGAAATCGATAAATACATAAAATCCTTGCTTTAGATGTGGGAATTGCAAAATAACTATCTTTTGATATGGGTGTAGTGGGAAAAAATTCAAAACAACTTAGAATTGATTCGTTTTTATCTATATGAGGTGTTTCAAAGCATCATTTCTTGAATTTAAATAAATTACACAGCGTTGTGCTAGGTTATAAGAAATATTTGTTTGTCAATGAAAACCCTCATGACTGATTTAAAAAATGAGATGCAAAATCTCTTTTGTCAAAGCAAAATCATCACTTCGATAATAACAAAAATTATTTTAGAACCTGCAAAGTCCGTAGTCCTTGTACAGTTGGCCGCACTCCCGCCTTCCCTGAACTTCACCCATAGTCAGAGATGTGGCACCACTGTATTTGTTTGGATCTTTGGACACGTACCTTAGCAATCTGAAGTGCTGGGACCTCGTAATAGTGACCTGGCTCGGACGGTGAGTAAAGGAATTTTCTTCTCAGCGTCTGTTCATTATCGAACCTATGTATCAATTGAATAGCGATAAGCATTAGGATATAAATGGACGCTGTATCGGGTGTCTAGTTTGGTATGGAGGTGGTATGGCTAGATGTGGAGGTGAGGGAGAGGAAGGGGGATGGGTGGGCTTTCCCAGTCTGGGTAGCTTCGCAAATGGTTTCAGGAAGAAGGTTCAACAGCAACAATCGTATGAATCTGGATATATAAGCAAACAAATACAGCACCACAAAGGTATGAGTCGCATATCACCATATTGGAGTCAACTAAAAATGGAAAATAACTACGTAAACATATCCTGCTGTTTCATTATAAAATTCAGGTGGCGCACAGAAGGTGCCGAACAAGATGAATATACTGCCACAGCATAAGTTATATGTATGGTATTCCTGGTAGACATAACAGGGAACAGCATTTTTGCACCATGCCATCACCTGTGAAGGTATGCACAGTGCAACTACGATGTAGGCATACTGACCTGCTCATAAAACTATTAATGAACGTGTCTACATCAGGAATAGTTGGTTTTCAATAATCATTTTCATCGTTATTGACTAAAATAGTGTAATTGTGGTGACGGGTAAAGCCAAGTGGCCTCATGAATCAGCCTCCACCTCCCCCTCACCAACCATACGCCACATCACATGATAAGCCAAACACAACTGTCTGCTGCGCTTTACGTATCTCATAGTTGTATTCAGTGCCAAGTAAGACATTATTTAGCTCCATACAAAGGTGAAAATATGCCGTGTGTGTGTGTCCCTAACCATGTGAATATCTGTCGTCTCGCTCGTTTCCTGTACAGTACTGGGTTCCAGGTTAAGACAGCGTACGACTCAGCAAGAAACAGGAGAGCCCTCCCCTCCCATGCCCATTCCCTCCACACCCCCAGTGGCCACACTTCTCCATAAAACCAGACACTCGATACGGTGTCCAGTTATATTCTAACACTTATCGCTGTTTAATTGACACATAGGTTTGACAATGCACAGACGCAGAGGAAAATTCCTTTACTCACTGTCCGTGCCAGGTCACTAATGCGAGTTACCACCTACGTGTCTAAAGATCCAAACAAATACAGTGGTGCCACATCGCTGACTATGCATGGGTGAAGTTCAGGGAACTCTTGAGTGCGGCCAACTGTACTTGACATGAAAAAAATGTAACGATCATTGATTTGAATGATTTTAAATGTCTTAGAAATTATTGATTTTTTTTTTTTTCTCAATCAAACCTCACTTCAAAGATTTTAAAAAGTGATAAATAACACTGAACCGCTATAAATGTAACTCAGGTTCATACTACTGACCTGAAGCTAAAATTGTTTTTCTCGGGAGAATCCGGTTCATATAACACTTTATGAAATATTCTTGAAATTGGTACAAAAAAATTACCTATCGCTTTAAAAAAAATCAAACAGTTTGTATGATACAATGCGGGATTTTTTTTTTTTTTTAACATGCACTGGGAAAATTATGATTCAACCTTATTATGTAAATAGTGCTGCGGAATGAGGAGCATAGGAGAACGAGGCTAGTCAATTTGGTCCTGACATTTAAGATAAGTGACCAGTCTCACTCATAACCGAGTGAGCTATAGACTCAAACCATCCCTGGGTATGAACATGCACCGGCTCAATCTATCTAGAGATCCTTAATTAACTAGTAAACCAACAATCGCTATAATTTGTAATAAATCGTTTCCTGGTGTAAAGAAAATCATTTGTCTTTTCAGTGTAGAGTCACCCGTAGGACGAGGAAGGATGAATGAATGACGGAAAGACAGAAAAGGAAGGGAAAGTAAGGATGGAGAAGGCAGGCACCCACAAGCAACACTACATCTAGTGGATGATGAAAGCCCTTGCGTGCCACATTAGATTTAGGCATTATGGGTAGTAATTAAACTAAAATATTTTCCATAAACTTATCGAAAAAAGTTAGATTTTTAACATCTGCTTTTCTATGTTATTAAAAAGGATTAGTTAATTAAATTGAATTTTTTTGTATTATAGAGTCATATTACACCATACGACATATACCCGTGAGTATAATCATCGAGAGTTTTGATAATTTGATTAAAAACAATTCAGATTTAGTCATCAAAATAAATTAGCAAAAATATCATTCTAATATCAAAATATCAAACTAACCTTAGATTCTGTCCGTGCTTAATGATTTTAGTGATTGATCCCCCTCCCCCCAAAAAAAATGTGAGGAGAAAATAAGCATTGTCGTGAATTGTTATGAACGTCGGCTTAGGGGTCTTTCAATTTTGGATTAGCAAGCAGAGGCTGTTAAATGACTTAAATTTGCTCTTGCTAAATTCATGTTAATAGAGGCTATTGCCAGTTAACCATATATGTAACCTGTTTTGCTATTACATTATCCTTATGAGTCCTGAATGTTTAGTTGTTAGTTTGAGCATTAAACTTTATATTGTAATTTTACCTTTTTGAACCTGGAAATTTTGCGGGAAAGTAGTGATTTTAGTATTCTCATTTGAAGTGTTAATCTCTGTTAAGTAACATAAATTTGGCGACTTTTTATCAGAATATTCAGGATATTATCATAAGTATATTGTTTGATATTTTGTGACTGTCATTTATGCATGATGTCTACTATTACTACACTTGATGAAGCCAAAGATTTTTGTGAAATGTGCAAACAGTGTGATGTAGAAAGCAGAACAAAGAATGAACTTAAGCTTGTTGCTCAACAATCGGGAATTGCTGTTCGCTCTCATCATTCTAAAGATCAAATTGTTGACATGATCAATAAAAGCTTGTTTAATGTAACTCCAGATGAGCAAACGCGGATTTAAATAGCTAAGTTACAGCTAGCCCTGCAGGAGGCTCGTGCTAAGGAGGCTGAGTTTCAGGCTCGTACTAAGGAGGCTGAGTCTCAGGCTCGTATTCAGGAGGCACAGTCACAGGCACAGGCTCAGGTACAAATTGAACTTGCTAGGATTCAGGCAGACCATGAGTATCTCATGAAACAAGGTGGAACTGGATCATTTAGCTCTGATGATTTTGATGTAACAAAGTATTTTCAGTTGTTTGAGAGGGTAGCTACAGGTTTTAATTGGCACAAAAAGTATTAGCCAGTACTCCTCCAGAGTGTTCTCACCGGTAAAGCTCAAGTAACTTATGCATCTTTGCCTCAGGATCAATCTGATAATTATGATGTTAAGTGCTTGATTCTTAAGGCCTATGAGCTTGTTCCTGAAGCCTATAGAGTAAAATTTAGGACAACTTAAAAGCAAGATAAGCAATCCCATGTTGAGTATGCAAAAATCAAAGATCTGTTAGAGCAGTGGTTAAATTCTAAGAATGTAAATTCTGATTTTTATAAATTTAAGCAGATGATTTTTGCTGGAGGACTTCAAAAGGTGTATTAATAAAGATGTAAGCCTATATCTTGATGAGAAAAGAATAGATAATTTCTCATGCTGCAGTTTTAGCTGATGAATATGTTCTCATTCACAAGAAATATTCTAAAGAAAAAAGGAAAGCTGAGAGTCAGTACGTTGCCTCTACTCAGAGTACAGGTAACAGGAAAGAGAAGATGATGTTTCTCAGGAAGTAAATACCAGCTCCACCTCTACATTTCAGAAAAGTAAATGTACTTATTGTAGTAAGCTTGGTCATGCTACGGAGAAATGTTTCAGGAGACAGCGTGATGTGAACAAAAAGGAGTCTTTAAATATTCAGTCAATTGAACTAGTGTCCACCCTTGAGAGTTCCCAGAATTCTTTAACCGAGTTAACTGAACCTGCTTTGAGGGGTAAATTAAATTCTCATGATGAAGCTCCACTTTTGAGCAGTAACGTGGGTGACACTCTCGAGTTCATATTCTAATTTCCTCTGATGGTTTTGTCAGTCCTCTGAACAGTAATGACAGGAAATCAGTTAAAATATATCGTGATACAGGTGCTTGCCAATCCCTTATGCTGACCAGTGTTCTAGGCTCTAATGTTGATTCCTCTGATGAAACTGTAATCTTACAAGGTGTAGGGAATAATTACTTCTCTGTCCCTCTGTGCAGAGTGAATTTAGAGTCTGGTTTTGTTAATGGTTCCGTTATGGTTGGGTTGGTTGAGACACTCCCAATGTCAGGTGTAACTTTCTTACTTGGAAATGATATTTCTGGAAGTCATGTGTGTCCCGCTCCTCAGTTGTCTAGTGAACCAGTGACTGCGACCCAGGATTGTGATATCCCTGATGTGTTCTCTGCATGTGCTGTCACTAGGGCTGTCTAAAGTTACTGGTGACTTAGAGGATAATGATGTTATCCTAGCTGACACTTTTCTTGCTAATTTGGACCATTCACCAGATGAGGCAGTACCTCGTAGTGTTCATAATTTGTCTCGTCAAGAGTTGGTTGAGTTGCAGGTTGCTGACCCTGAGTTGAAAGGTCTAGCTAACTCTGCTTGCAGTGAGGAAGAGTCAGCTGGTGCTTCTACTTGTTATTATATAAAGTCAGGAGAACTTATGAGAAAGTGGAGACCCCCAACAGCATCAGCCGACTGTGAATGGGAGGTTGTACTATTGCGGACAGGAGTTCTTAACCACCCTCGTCCAGCCAACCTGTGTATGTGGTAGCATCGCATTCACGAGCACAGAAGTTGCCTTCGATGTATTTCTGCCGAAAAATATTCATTCAGGTTTGGGCTTGTACTAATGGATAAAGCAATAGTAATATTTACTTTGGTTTGATTCTGATAACTGATTATTTAATAACTTTTCTCGTATAGAGCCAAGCAAGTGATAAATATGTATATTTGGTTCCACTCCACGACTTCCTGTAGGTCTGAACTAGCGAACACAGAGTGAACAAGTTCGAAGCATTCATTTCTTAACTGGAGAGAGAGAGAGAGAGAGAGAGAGAGAGAGAGAGAGAGAGAGAGAGAGAGAGAGTAGCAGGTGCCCGTGAATTTTAGAGGAATGAGGTGGAGAAATGAGGTGCTAACACAGTTAAACAGGGATTTTTCCTTTCGTTTCGGTTGGCTTTCTATGCTTAAATGACTAAATGAAAGTAAATTATGAACTATAATGACTGGATGACGAAGTGGTAATAGGGTCTGGTTAATGGTTGTTTGGTGCAAGGTGTGCACTGTGCCGTGGTAAGCCTAATTCCAGGCAACGGTCGCTGTTAAAAGTTGGATGTTTTAGGTCCCATTTATTTTAAATATTTCCATGTATGTTTACAGTACGTGTATGCCCCTATGGACCTATTTTCACCCCATGAATATTTTTATCAGGACATTTTCACCACTCGGAGCACAATCCATCATGGACCTATTTTCCTTAATGACTTTTTTTTTTTTTCAAAGACGCCTACTTCCCTACGCAACCTATTTTCCCCCGAACTAATTTTCCCCATTGATGTATTTTCTCTCCACGGACCAATTTTTCCGTCGACCTTGAATCTCTCTATGAATGCGTTTCCTACATGGACGTATACCCATGGATGTATTTTTCACAATGAACCTATTTTCCCCATAAACCTTTTATCCGACGTGGTTTTATCACCCACTGATGGGTGCAGTTGAAACAGACCTCCTAAGCAACAGACGTATTGCTCGATGGACCTGTTGTAACTCACTGGATAATATATATATACCTACTTCAGCAGGATTCCAGAACAATATCCCCTGTGGACCTATTTTCCCAACTCGGACATTAACTCAATTCACCTAATCCCAGTGGCCTGTTTTCCCACAATCCGTTCATCCATCTACACACCCACCCATCAACGCACATATACACAATCTTACTCAACACAGTATGTCTCAAAAGTAGGACGACACAAACCCGTCTCTTGCCTTGTCCTACAGGTAGCACCACCACCCACCTCACTTAATGCACGAACCCCACTACACCCCACTAACCAGCCCAACAACCCTTTCCCTCCACCTAGTCCGCCTGTGAAACAACCAGCCTACAATAACCAATCCACCCACCAAATCATAAACCTACCAACCCGCATACTATGCTTCTCAAGTCAGATGACTCTCAATTCAACACACACATTAAACACACACACACACACACACACACACACACACACACACACACACACACACACACACACACACACACACACACACACACACAGGCGGGGTGGATTTCCTTACATGAAAGATTAGTCTCATCGTTTAACTCATTCTGTAGATAGACAATAGTACCGGGTACTCTTTACAGGGAGTTTGCCAGGCCGTAGATAAGGGGCTTCATTCCTGCTACATACACATGATTTTATGCGATATGAGTAAATATGGTGCTCAAGCTAAACAGAGAATTTTCCTTCGGCTGATGGAGATTATTTATTCCAGGATAACGTCTCGTCGGACGTAATGAAAGATGGATTTTATTCTGGGTAACGCCAGTTGACTGTCAAATAATTTAGCAGGCCGCGTAACTTCTGTTAGATGCCTTATGTTCGCATTTTTTTCTCTCAGGTGGTTGGCACCTGGAGATTTTTGGCGAACTCATAAGTATTTTTCTCATTAACCGGATATTTTTCTCTGGACAGAGAGGCAAATTACTTCCTTCAGCACAGTTTTTTTGTTAAATCAACTGAATATAATTCCAAATTCATTATTCCAACGAAAGCAACCCTAAATATATATATATATATATATATATATATATATATATATATATATATATATATATATATATATATATATATATAAAATCAAGGCAAGTTTTAGTGACTGATGGAAGAAATACTCACCCTGTGGCCTGTTTTCAATAGATCACAGGAATCCAGGGTTTCTCATCCCTTGCATTCCCCTGCGCCAGTCTGCCTCCACCTCATTATTAAAAAATTCACAGGGACCCACCATACACGCCCTCTCTCTCTCTCTCTCTCTCTCTCTCTCTCTCTCTCTCTCTCTCTCTCTCTCTCTCTCTCTCTCTCTCTCTCTCTTTCCGGTTAACAAATGAATGCTTCGAACTTGATCACTCTGTGTTCGCTGGTTCAGACCTACAGGAAGTCGAGTGGAACCAAATATACATATTTATCACTTGCTTGGCTCTATACGAGAAAAGTTATTAAATAATCAGTATGATATAATCGTGTTATGAGAGTCAAACCTTCAAAGTAAATATTACTATAGTTTTATCCATTAGTACAAGCCCAAACCTGAAGGAATATTTTTCGACAGAAATGCATTGAAGGCCACTTCTGTGCTCGTGAATGCGATGCTGAAACATACACAGGTTGGCTGGACGGGGGTGGTTAAGAAATCCTGTCCGCAATAGTACATCAAGTTGTCATCCCTCGTGTTTGTAGGCAGGATATCATTAGAGTGGCTCATGATTCCAGTTTGGCAGGACATCCTTGGAGTGAGGAAGACTGTGGCACGCATTTTGAAACAATTCTACTGGCCAGGTATCTTCAGAGATGATTCCTGGTATTGTAAGTCTTGTAACACCTGTCGATGTGGGGAAGTGTAATCAGACCGAAAAGGTTGCACCTCTAGTTCCAATTCCTCCTTTTGAGGCGCCATTCACCCGTGTGTTGGTGGATATTATGGGCTCTCTTCCTAAGACTTCTTCAGGATTTTCTTATCTGTTTACCCTGATTGCTATGGCTACTCGTTATCCTGAAGCCATTCCACTTAGAAATATCTCAGCAAAGAACGTGGTTAAGGAAATGCTATGGACCTTCACCAAGTTTGGTCTGCCCAAGGAGGTACAGACAGACCGGGGAGTTAATTTCATGTCAAATGTTTTCAAGCAGTCTCTGAAAGAGGTGGGCATCACCCAGATCAGGTCTTCAACTTACCATCTCCAGACCCAAAGAGCGTTGGAGAGATATCATCAAACACTCAAATCGATGCTCAAGAAATACTGTTTGGAACATCAGAAAGACTGGGATAAAGGTCTTCCATTCGTTGTATTTGCCGCAAGACAATCTTCAAATGAATCACTGGGCTTCTCACCCTTCGAACTACTATTTGGCCATGAAGTAAGAGGAACCCTTAAGCTACTCAAGGAATGCTGGCTGTCGGAGGAAGATGACGTCAACCTGCTGGAGTATGTGATGAAGTTCAAAGAACGGCTGTCCATGCTTTACAGCTGGCGAGAGAGAATTTAGGAGCTGCTCAGGAGAAGATGAAGACTTGGTATGATAAGAAGTCCAGGTTACGCCACTTTCAGCCAGGAGATCAGGTTTTGATTCTGCTTCCGGTGCATGGACAACCTCTTCAAGCCAAGTTTAGTGGTCCTTATTTCGTGGAGAAGAAACTCAGTGGTCAACTATGTCATCTCCACACCAGATCGTAGAAAGAACAAACAACTTTGTCACATCAACATGCTAAAGTTATATCACAGGCGGGACGAAAATAACCCAGTCTGCACTGTAGCTGTTCCACCCGAGTCTGTAAGCGAAATTCTTCCATGCAGTATGAGCCTCAGTGATAGTTTGGGAGAGAATCCTTATATCATGAATGATCTCCAGACTAAGCTTTCTCATCTAGGTCCCGGGGAAAGGCAGGAGTTTTCGGCATTACTGCAGGAGTACCCGCAAGAGTTCCGTGCCACTCCAGGAAGAACCACTGTGTTGATGCATGATGTCGATGTTGGAGACTCAAAGCCAATTAAACTGCCTCCTTACCGTGTGAACCAAGTGAAAGTTCCTCTCATCAAGGAGTTTGGCTACCTGTTGGACCACAAGATGATTGAGCCCTGTCAGAGCGAGTGGAGTTCTCCTGTCACTCTAGTCCCTAAGCCAGGTGGGTCAAACCGGCATTTTCATCGACTACAGACGTGTTAGATAACCAAAACAGACACTTACCCTCTCCCTCGCGTGGAAGATTGCATAGACAAGATCGGAAAGGCTAAGTACATAAGTTTGATTTGTTAAAGGGATACTGGCAAGTACCTATGACTGAACGTGCTAGGGAGATCTCATGTTTTGTAACACTAGGAAAAACTTTTGCATGTTCTGTAATGCCATATGGTATGAAGAATGCACCAGCCACTTTTCAGAAGCTCACGAATGTTGTAACAGAGGGTTTGGCAGGATGTGTTGTTTATATTGATGATGTATTAATCTTCAGTGACAACTGGAAAGATCACCTATGCCATGTCAGTAAATTTCTTGAGCGTTTGGTTCAGGCTAATCTTGTAGCTAATTTATCAAAGTGTGACTTTGGTCAAGCTAAAGTTCAGTACCTTGGGTACGTAATTGGTGATGGACACGTTGCACCACCAAGAGCTAAGGTGCAGGTTATAAGTGATCTTCCCAGACCTAAAAGTAGGAAAGAGCTATAAAGATTTTTGGGAATGGTAGGTTATTACAGATTTGTTCTGAACTTTTCAATTCTTGTATCACCTGTTACGGAACAGAGATAATGAACACTTCGTGAGAATACTAAAATCACTACTGTCCCGCAATGTTCCAGGTTCAAAACAAAAGAATTAAGTAAAATTATAAGTTAAACTAAACACTAAACATTCAGGACTCATAAGGATAATGTAATGGCAAAACAGGTTACATATATGGTTAACTGCAATAGCCTTTATTAACATGAATTTAGGAATAGCAAATTTATCTAAGTCAGCCATGATAAAATGAGAAAACCGGATAATGCTCAGTTAAAGCAAGATATATTATTATAGATACAAAATATTATTAATAGTGGCTGACATCAAAAACTCTACATGAATCTCAAAAACCCTACCAGGCCCACGAATCAACGCCTTAGGCTACACTACAAGAAAAATGGTAATAACACTTATACTCAAATTATACATCAGCTAGATGGCTGGAGACTTCCTGAGCACTCACAATAATAATACACTATACAGGGGAGGACAGAGATGTGAACAAAATAAGGAGTAGATCTAAGTGGCAACTAATGCAGAGACTGAGCTCATTATATAGGGGGCCGGCAGAGCTTGATTCAACTTGCAAGAAGGACGCGCAAATGAGGGCACAGAGGACAAAGAGTTGACACTTCTGTTCTGAACAACAGAAAGAACGACTTGCTCTACTATGAGGGGGAGAAGGGGGGAGTGAGGTAAAACACGCAAGCCTTTTCACTATGGAAACCACGAGGCGAATCGTGATAAAACATGCAGCATACTGTACGTTAGAATTATACAAAGGATGATGAAATCATAGGCTATGTAACACCTCCCCGCAAAGAAAAAGAAATCTACAAAGGAAATTTCTTACTACTCTAAAACAATCTGTCTAAAGTCTAGATTAGCAATCTGCAATAACATTTTCTTTCCCCTTGACATGTTCTATGTCTAATGAATACTCCTGAAGAAGTAGACTCCATCTTGTCAATCTCTGATTTTTATCTTTAAACCTACTAAGGAATTTCAGTGGGTTATGATCGGTATAAATGACTATGGGGTCAAAACCAGAACACAAAAAATGAAAAATGCTGTAAACCCAAAAACAAGGACAAAAGCTCTTTTTCAATAGTTGAGTAGTTCTTTTGAGGTGGAGTGAACTTCTTACTGTAATAAGATACAGGGTGTTCAATACCCTGATCATCCTCTTGCAGCAAAACAACCCCAGCTCCTGTATCACTTGCGACAACAGCCATCTTAATATGCTAGGCAAAATTTGGAGTAGCGAGCACTGGCTGACTTAACATGATAGCTTTAAGTTTACTGAAAGAGGATTCACAGCTATCGGTCCAGACAAATTTAACTCCCTTTTTCAGTAGGTCTGTAAGTGGTGATATAAGAATTGAAAAGTTAAGAACAAATCTCCTGTAATAACCTACCATTCCCAAAAATCTTTGTAGCTCTTTCCTACTTTTAGGTCTGGGAAGATCCAACGTGTCCTTCACCAATTACGTACCCAAGATACTGAACTTTTGCTTGACCAAACTCACACTTTGATAAATTTAGCCTGAACGAAACGCTCAAGATTTTTACTGACATGGAATAGGTGATCTTTCCAGTTGTCACTGAAGATTAATACATCAATATAAACAACACACCCTGCCAAACCCTCTGTTACAACATTCATGAGCTTCTGAAAAGTGGCTGGTGCATTCTTCATACCATATGGCTCTGACAGGGCTCAATCATCTTGTGGTCCAACAAGTAGCCAAGCCAGTATCCATTTAACAAATCAAACTTACTTATGTACCTAGCCTTTCCGATCTTGTCTAAGCAATCTTCCACGCGAGGGAGAGGGTAAGTGTCTGTTTTGGTTATCTGATTAACACGTCTGTAGTCGATGCAAAGCCGCTGTGACCCACCTGGCTTGGGGACTAGAACTCCACTCGCTCTGACAGGGCTCACTGGATTGACACGGTAAGGAGGCAGTTTAATTGGCTTTGCGTCTCCAACATCGACATCATGCATCAACGCAGTGGTTCTTCCTGGAGTGGCACGGAAAACTTGCGGATACTCCTGCAGTAATGCCGAAAACTCCTGCCTTTCCAAGAAAGCTAGATGAGAAAGCTTAGTCTGGAGATCATTCATGATATCAGGATTCTTCCCCAAACTATCACTCAGGCTCATACTGCATGAGAGAACTTCACTTGCAGACTCGGGTGGAACAGCTACAGTGCAGACTGGGTTATTTTCGTCCCGCCTGTGATATAACTTTAGCATGAAGATAGAAACCTGTACTGTACACAGGAAAAATCATCTGGTAAATTGCCAATATGCTGGGAATCGAACCAGGGACTCTCAGGTGAGAGCCAGGCAGCATACCACTACACCACGACCAGGTAAAAGTTAACTAACGTTGTCACAATATTGTAACCAACGTCTCTCCGCCCCCACCTTGGGCATCAGAGACTGCTTGAAAACATTTGACATGAAATTACTTCCCCGGTCTGACTGTACCTCCTTAGGCAGACCAAACTTGGTGAAGAACCCTAGCATTTCCTTAACCACGTTCTTTGCTGAGATATTTCTAAGTGGAATGGCTTCAGGATAACGAGTAGCCATAGCAATCAATGTCAACACATAAGAAAATCCTGAAGAAGTCTTAGGAAGAGGGCCCACAATATCCACCAATTCACGGGTGAATGGCGCCTCAAAAGGAGGAATGGGAACTAGATGTGCAACCTTTTCGGTCTGATTACACTTCCCCACAACTTGACAGGTGTGACAAGACTTACCATACCAGGAAACATCTCTGAAGATGCCTGGCCAGTAGAAGTGTTTCAAAATGCGTGCCACAGTCTTCTTCACTCCAAGGTGTCCTGCCAAACTGGAATCATGACCCAGTCTAATGATATCCTGGCTACAAACACGAGGGATGAAAACTTGATGTACAACCTCCCATTCACAGTCGGCTGATGCTGTTGGGGGTCTCCACTTCCTTATAAGTACTCCTGACTTTATATAATAACAAGTAGAAGCACCATCTGACTCTTCCTCACTGCAAGCAGAGTTAGCTAGACCTGTCAACTCAGGGTCAGCAACCTGCAAATCAACCAACTCTTGACGAGACAAATTATGAACACTACGAGGTACTGCCTTATCTGGTGAGTGGTCCAAATTAGCAAGAAAAGTGTCAGCTAGGATAACATCATCATTATCCTCTAAGTCACCAGTAACTTTAGACAGCCCTAGTGACAGCACATGCAGAGGACGCATCAGGGATATCACAATCCTGGGTCGCAGTCACTGGTTCACTAGACAACTGAGGAGCGGGACACACTTGACTTCCAGAAATATCATTTCCAAGTAAGAAAATTACACCTGACATTGGGAGTGTCTCAACCAACCCAACCATAACGGAACCATTAACAAAACCAGACTAAATTCACTCTGCACAGAGGGACAGAGAAGTAATTATTCCCTACACCATGTAAGATTAGTTTCATCAGAGGAATCAACATTAGAGCCTAGAACACTGGTCAGCATAATGGATTGGCAAGCACCTGAATCACGATATATTTCAACTGATTTCCTGTCATTACTGTCCTGAGGACTGACAAAACCAAAAGACAGGAAATTAGCACATGAACTCTTGAGGGTGTCACCCACGTTACTGCTCAAAAGAGGAGCTTCATCATTAGAATTTAATTTACCCCTCAAAGCAGGTTCAGTTAACTCAGTTAAAGAATTCTGGGAACTCTCAAGGGTGGACACTAGACCAATTGACTGAATATTTAAAGACTCCTTTTTGTTCACATCACCCTTTCTCATGAAACATTTCTCCGTAGTATGACCAAGCTTATTACAATAAGTACATTTACTTTTCTGAAATGTAGAGGTGGAGCTGGTATTTACATCCTGAGAAACATCATCTTTTCTTTATTCTCTTTCCTGTTACCTGTACTCTGAGTAGAGGCAACGTACTTACTCTCAGCTTTCCTTTTTTCTTTAGAATATCTCTTGTGAGTGAGGACATATTCATCAGCTAAAACTGCAGCATCAGACAAATTATCTATTCTTTTCTCATCAAGATATAGGCTTACATCTTTATTAATACACCTTTTAAAGTCCTTCAACAAAATCATCTGCTTAAATTTATCAAAATCAGAATTTACATCCTTTGAATTTAACCATTGCTCTAACAGATCTTTGATTTTTGCGTACTCCACATGGGATTGCTTATCTTGCTTATAAGGTGTCCAAAATTTTACTCTATAGGCTTCAGGAACAAGCTCATAGGCCTTAAGAATCAAGCTCTTAACTACATCATAATTATCCGATTGATCCTGAGGCAAAGATGCATAAGTTACTTGAGCTTTACCGGTGAGAACAGTTTGAAGGAGTACTGGCCAATACTTTTTGGGCCAATTAAAACCTGTAGCTACCCTCTCAAACAACTGAAAATACTTTGTTAAATCAGATTCATTAAAGGAGGGACAAGTTTAACATTTTTAGCCACATCAAAATCATCAGAGCTAAATGATCCAGTTCCACCTTGTTTCATGCGATACTCATGGTCTGCCTGAATCCTAGCAAGTTCAATTTGTGCCTGAACCTGTGCCTGTGCCTCCTGAATACGACTCTGAGACTCAGCCTCCTTAGCACAAGCCTGACACTCAGCCTCCTTAGCACGAGCCTGAACCTCAGCTTCCTTAGCACGAGCCTGAAACTCAGCCTCCTTAGCACGAGCCTCCTGCGGGGCTATGTGTAACTTAGCTATTTCAATCTGCGTTTGCTCATCTAGAGGAGTTACATTAATCAAGCTTTTGTTAATCAGTTCAACAATTTGATCTTTAGAATGATGAGAGCGAACAGCAATTCTCAATTGTTGAGCAACAAGCTTAAGTTCATTCTTTGTTCTGTTTTCTACATCACACAGTGTTTGCACATGACAAAAAAATCTTTGGCCTCATCAAGAGTAGTAATAGTAGACATCATGAATAAATCACAGTCACAAAATATCAAGCAATATCCTGATGATAATATCCTGAATATCCTGATAAGAGGTAGCCAAATTTATGTTACGGAAGAGAGATAATGAACACTTCAAGTGAGAATACTAAAATCACTACTGTCCCGCCAAGTTACAGGTTCAAAACAAAAGACAGGTTAAATTACAAGTTAAAGTTTAATGCTCAAACTAACAACTAAACATTCAGGACTCATAAGGATAATGTAATGGCAAAACAGATTACATATAATAGCCTCTATTAACATGAATTTAGCAAGAGCAAATTTATTTAAGTCAGCCATGATAAAATGAGAAAACCGGATAGTGCTCAGTTAAAGCAAGATATATTATTACAGATAAAAAATATAATTAATAATGGCTGACATCAAAATCTCTACATGAATCACAAAAACCCTAACAGGCCCACGAATCAACGCCTTAGGCTACACAGTATAAGAAAAATTGTAATAACACTTATACTCAAATTATACAGCAGCGAGATGGCTGGAGACTTCCTGAGCACTCACAATAATAATACACTATACAGGGGAAGACAGAGATGTGAACAAAATGAGGAGTAGATCTAAGTGGCAACTAATGCAGAGACTGAGCTCATTATATAAGGGGCCGGCAGAGCTTCATTCAACTTTTAAGAAGGACGCGGAAATGGAGGCATAGAGGACGAACAGTTGACACTCCTGCTCTGAACAACAGAAAGAACGACTTACTCTACTATAAGGGGGAGAAGGGGAGAGTGAGGTAGAACACGCAAGCCTTTTCACTATGGAAGCCACGTGGCGAATCGTGAACAAACATGCAGCATACTGTACATTAGGATCATACAAAGAATGATGCAGTTATGAGCAAAACTGTATCATACGTTAGACTTATACAAGGGATGATGAAATCTTTGGCTATGTAACACCTCCCGACAAAGAAAAAGAAATTTACAAAGGAAATTTATTGCTTTAAAACAATCTGTCTAAAGTCTAGATAAGCAATCTGCAATAACATTTTCTTTCCCCTTGACATGTTATGTCTAATGAATACTCCTGAAGAAGTAGACTCCATCTTAATCTCTGATTTTTATCTTTAAACTTACTAAGGAATTTCAGTGGGTTTTGATCGGTATAAATGACTATGGGGTCAAAACCAGAACACAAATAAAATGAAAAATGCTGTAAACCCAAAATCAAGGCCAAAAGCTCTTTTTCAATAGTTGAGTAGTTCTTCTGAGGTGGAGTGAACTTCTTACTGTAATAAGATACAGAGTGTTCAATACCCTGATCATCCTCTTGCAGCAAAACAGCCCCAGCTCCTGTATCACTCGCATCAACAGCCATCTTAAAAGGCTTAGCAAAATTTGGAGTAGCGAGCACTGGCTGACTTAATAGGATAGCTTTAGGTTTTCTGAAAGAGGATTCACAGTTATCGGTCCAGACAAATATAACTCCGTTTTTCAGTAGGTCTGTAAGTAGTGATACAAGAATTGAAAAGTTAAGAAATCTCCTGTAATAACCTAATAACCTACCATACCGAAAAATCTTTGTTAGTCTATCCTACTTTTAGGTCTGGGAAGATCACTTATAACCTGAACCTTAGCTGCTGCTGGTGCAACGTGTCCATCACGAATTACGTACCCAAGGTACTGAACTTTAGCTAGACCAAACTCACACTTTGATAAATTAGCTACAAGATTAGCCTGAACCAAACGCTCAAGAAATTTACTGACATGGCATAGGTGATCTTTCCAGTTGTCACTGGAGATTAATACATCAATATAAACAACACACCCTGCCAAACCCTCTGTTACAACATTCATGAGCTTCTGAAAAGTGGCTGGTGCATTCTTCATACCATATGGCATTACAGAACATGCAAAAGTCTTTCCTAGTGTTACAAAACATGTGATCTCCCTAGCATGTTCAGTCATAGGTACTTGCCAGTATCCCTTTAACAAATCAAACTTACTTATGTACCTTGCCTTTCCGATCTTGTCTATGCATGTGAGCATATATATATATATATATATATATATATATATATATATATATATATATATATATATATATATATATATATATATATATATATTCCGGTGGCTAACATTTCCATTTAAAACACAGCTATATCGATAAAAATAAATTTATTTTTAATTAAATTTCTCACTTTTTCCTTCTGTCCTCCCTTTATCATTTGAAACTCTGTTTTAACACTTCAATTTCCAGCTTTATGTTACGTATGATCGATTTTTTTTTTTTTTCGTATAAGTTCCTACCTTTCGCCTTATAGAATTCTGCTGTTTTTCTAAGCCGTATTTTTGACCTTAATGATTGTTTTCCTAACACCTTATATATCTCTATGCGATCCCCAGCCACATTGCATTTAATTTTTTTAACATGCTAGAAAATAGTACTGACTTGACGATCTACAGTAAGTTATCAATGTTTAATATTTTCCTATCCTTGTATTGCAGTGCCTTTTTTACTTTCTCTTAATTATTTTTTTCAATCAATACCTCCTCAAGCTTGTTTTTACGGTGAGTGGTGTTTACCTAGAAAATAATGCTTATTATTATTTTTTTTTTTTGCTTCAGGAAGATCAAAATATCATTTTAAAGCGTTCTGTATAATTGAAAATATAATCCTCTCAAACGCTAATCTTTTCGTTCATGACTACTTCATCAAATAAACTTTATTCTGCTGAAACTCCTCAAATGCAGGCTGTTTTTACGTTTGAAACTTCTTAAAAGTAATTTGACATTTCCTTCCAACTGGAAACTATTTTTTTTTTTTTTTTGAAGCTCTAATTTGTTGGGTTCAGTAGTTTTTCTGAATTATAGAAATATTTGTGTTTGCCATCTAAACAATTTAGAGAACATTACTGGAAGTTACTTATCGTTTTTAGCTCAAAAGAAGCGTATTTTAGCATCACCCCACTATAACTTCTTTTTTGCATTTCTCATAAAGGACCTGCTTTCTTTAAATGAAAGGCACAAATTTCAATAATTTCTGTTCTGAAGTTAAATTTAAGATGACAAACACGTCATTTAACAAACCCTCATGGCATAGAAAAAATTTCATTGGTCTTGAGGCTGTATTTAAAAACAAAAAATTCAGATTTTTTTTATCATGCACGAGAAGTTTGCGGACTAGGAACTAAATTATGTTGATCAATTTCATATCTGTTACAATTGATGTTTTTACTTTCTAATATTCATTTTCATCTCTCAGAACATCTTCAATTTTCATTTATACTTGTTAACATCTTGTTTTCTTACGTAAGGAAATTTTTCTTATGTTCTAACACGACCATTACTAATGTACAGTTGCGAGCAGATGACTCGAGGCCACCTAGTCCACCAAGACGATGGTGTTTTATCCGGAAACAGTGGTAGCTTTGAACTTGTTCGAGATTCAGTCTGCTGTTCGGGCGAAACAAACCCTGTGATAATTTGTCAATGTGCAGTTCTATCTGGTCTCCAATCAATATTTACCCTATATAAGGCAATGTTTACCGCTGTGAATTGTTTAAGTTTTACCTGTAACTTGGGTAGTGGTACTGTACATCATCGCCTGACTCGAGATGATATATTACTTTAGACTATACTGGGCCTGTGAGATTTCTTGATTTGTAGGGATCGTTTGACCATTGTTGCATAGTACTTCACGTGGATTTATTGTAGCGACTGGCTAATGGATTTCGCGATAAGGCATCTGCTGCCAAGTTTGCTTTACCTTTTATGTTGTGAATATTTACATTGTAATTCTGGATTTTACATTTCCATCGTTCACTCCTCCCAGAGAGGAGTTTTTCTTGGAACATGTATAGGTGAATTTCGTATCCGTACACGAGGTCACGAAATTTCTGTTGAGCAAATATTACCGCTAGGGCTTCTAAGTCTGTTGTATACTAATTTTTCTCTACTGGCAAAAGCAATGGGTTGGTATTTACCTCCTTTATCCTCTTGCATCGATACAGCACCTAAACCTATGAGGGAGGCATCTGTGCAAATTATGAATAGTTTTGTGAAACTAGGATCGGCAAGGCATGGTGCACATGTAAGTTTATCTTTTAATTCATTAAATGCTATTTGTTGTTCCTCTCCGCACTGAAATACCGCTTGTTTTTTCAATAGGAGAAATAAGGGTTCTGCTATTGAGAGAATTGTTTTATAAACGCTCTGTAGTACCCGGCGAGTCCTAAATATTGTCTTACTTCATCCACATTTGTGGATTCAAGGAAATCCATTACTGCTTGTATTTTGTCCTCAGACGTGTGGATCCGCTCTGCATCTAGTGTGTGGCCTAGGAATTTTATTTCCTTAAAGCAAAATTTACATTTAGACTGCTCGATTTTTAAACCTGCATTGGCTACCTTGTGTAGGAGCTGGTCTAATTTCTGTCGAAGTTCTTTTATTGTGTGTTGCAATTATGATGTCGTCCAAGTAGACAAACATAATGTCACCTAATATTCCAGACAATGCACTATTCATTAATCGTTGGAATATGCCTCGAGCTGTCCTTAATCCTATCGGCATTCTCATATACTGATAATTTCCACTGTCTGTAGAGAAAGTGTATTTGCGGGATTTGCGGGATTCTATATGTAATCCTATCTGATAGTAGCCACTTAATAAATCTATTTTAGTAAAGACCATATTTTCTGGTCCAGTGTTATGCAGGAATCACTTAACAATGGCAGAGGAAAACGGTCGGGAATGGTTTCCTGATTAAGTTTGCGATAATCAACAACTGCCCGCATGTCCCAGTTTTGTTTAGGTACAAAGAAGAGTGGTGCGTTCCGTGGGGACACTGAAGGTTCAGTGATGTCCAAACTTAACATTTCATGAACATACTGCTTTGCTGGTGCACGTTGTGAGCGTGCGACTCTGTACGCTGGCACATAGATTGGTTGGGCATTCTGTTTTACGTTAATATGGTGTTGGATTAGATTTGTACACCCAAGTTTTCACCAGGTAATGCGACAGCCTGTCGATGTGCCTGCAGTACACCTAATAAATCATTTTCCACATCAAAATTATCTGAGCAAATCAAATGCTCCTTAATGCACTCTCTGTCTGACGAGTTTACTTTCCTCAACGCTCCCGCTACAGTAATTTTGCGTATAGGAGCTGGGCAAATCTCTAACCTACAAATACAGGTTCCTTTCTTAATCTTCACATCTCCATTCTTGGTGTTACAGTAGCTAAAATTACATTAGTTTCACCCTTGTCATCCACCCAACATACACTTTCTATCAAATGGCCATTCATTCTAACAGTCTCTTCTACTACAATGACATTACAATGTCTCAATTTACTCTTAAAACTAACTTGCATGAATGATTTTGATGGTATATTGATATCGTAATTAATGCTTGCTGGGTGAGTGTGCGAGTCATGGTTGCACTGTGGGTGATTGAGCGAGTCACGGTTGCATTCTGGGTGAGAGAGTGAGGAATGTGGGTCTACCTATAACAACTGGTCTAAGCTTCCGTTTTCTTTGAGAAATTATAGGGCACACTCTACCTTTTTTGAGTTGTGTGAAATTGCTCGTGACTCTAGTTTCTCTATAACTGTTGGTTGTAGTATCAGATGAAATTTCCTATATGAATTCTCAGTCGTAGTTAATTCCATTGAAACTGGGTATCAATATTATAAATTGTGTCCTCATTGTATTTAGTCCAAGCAACATATTTCCTCTAATTCATAATTTTTCTACTTTGTAAAAGGTGTTAGGTGGGGGCGCTCACGACCCTCTCACTCGATGTAGTGCTGCTGTCAGGTGTCTGCACTTTCCTATCCTCCATCCTTCTTTCCTTTCATCCTCTTCTGTATTTCCTGCGTTGTTCTTCTGTCCTCGGGTGACTCTACACTCTCTCTCCTGTCATTCCTTCCTTCATTCTTTCCTCTTTCTTCTACCTGTGGGTGACGACACTGAGGGACAAGCCACACAGTTTCCTGTACATCAGGAAACCATTAACTACGCTGGGTGGTAATCATATAACCAAATTATGGTGCCTGGTGGTTTAGTGGGTAATTAAGGTGCTCCAATCGGATTGAGCCGATGAAAGTTAACATCCAAGGGCTGGTTGGGGTTTATTGTTCACGTGCCACCCAGGGATGGGTGAGGCTGGTCACTCTCATCGTAAACGTAAGGACCAATCTGCTTAGCCCGGGGCTCCTATGTTCCCTATGGGGCAACGTAGAATTGGATGATGGATGGTTATAAAACGTGGTAGTGAATGATTTTGTGGTCTGTGAGTTTCATCTTTAACTCAGTCATACCAATAACTTGTATTTCTTTATCATCCACTGTGTATAAATTTACTTAAAAAAGACAAAATTTCTAACACTTCTTGCGTTTATTCACTGGTGAGCCTGAATCAAAAAATAATGAAATCTCTCCTTCCTCACATAAAACAGAGATCAAAATGCTTTCATTTCCTTTGTTGACTGTTTATTTTTTTTATATTTTTTTGTCGTCGTCTTTTGTGTTGGTACGACCTTCCCCCGACCAATAGATGGATACAATTTTTTCTATCGTTTTACAGTCCGTGGTCTAGTGACCGGAATTTTTGTGGTGCCTGCAATACGGTTCAAACCCTTTCGCCTTATGCCTGTCCTCTTTATTCTTAATGTAACATTCAGATTTTGTGACCAGGATTTACGCAATAGTAACACAGCGTGTTACTTAGGTTCAACCTACGAGGTGATCTTCCATGTGCCGACCGATGTCTACTGGGACTTCAGCCGTACTTTTGTTCCGCACTGTTACCTGGTGTGCGGCAACGAGTCCTTGAGCTAAAGACTGTGTTTGTTTGTGAACTGGACGAGACTGTCTCTGGCCCTTGAGAGGACACTTCTTTATATTAGGTCCATTTATTATTCTGTTTTAAAATATGTCGTTAATAACAGTTCCTCAAATAATTTATATATTCTTAAACTTCTCTAATTTAAATGTCTGGTCACATTTTTATTTTCAAGTGGTTTTTGTTTTTCTTTTCCATCAGTACATAATGTTGATCTATGGTATAAGTTATAGTCAATTGGAAGTAAATTTTTGTATAGTTTACTATCTACATGTGAAATTTCTGGTCGTGTCATTATTGTTTACTTTAGAGTAAATTGCATCTGTTTACTGTTCATTACCTAGTGTGTGTTTTGTTTCCTGAGTTTGGTTTTCTGCTTGTTCTTGTGTCTAATTTTGTTTCGGAATTTGTATTTTGTTGATCGTATTCTGGTTTTTGTGTCAGGTATTTGTCACTCTTAATGCTGATCCTTCAGGCACTAATTTTGGTACTTTGCTTAGCATAGTGGGTTTACACACTAAAGTACAGTCTACATTTCTCTTGATTGCTTATAAAACATGTCAGTGTAAATTGTATAACTGGCTGTGTACTTGGTAATATATATATATATATATATATATATATATATATATATATATATATATATATATATATATATATATATATATATATATATATATATATATATATATATATATATATATATATATATATATATATATATATATATATATATATATGTAATTGCTTGGTTCGTTAAAAAAGTGTTCGTATATTATGGATAGTTACGTAAGTGAGGAAGTGTTAACTAATATAACCTTGGAGAAAAGGAGATTCAGTCGTGGTGTGATGTGAGGTGAGGGAGGTGTTGTTGTTGATCCAGCTCAACATGTCAATATCGTTTGATCATCACATCTGAGTCAAGACACTCGCTCGCCTCTCCCTGGTGGTGATGATGATGATGGTGGGGAAAAGAGGTGGGGGTCGTGGTGGGGTGGTGGAGTAGGTGGTGGAGGTTCAATTGTGCTCTGCTTTACTCAGGTGTCACCACTCACATTCTTTGTTTGTTCTTGTATGTTTTATTTTCTTTACTTGTTGAGATTAACTTATAGGCCCGTAGAGTAATTGATGGACGTAATTTATCTCTGCCATTGTTTCTCGTAATCATGGGGTTGTGGTTGAGGTGGTTAGGCGCGATTAGGGACGAAGTTAAGATGTGTAGATGCTCCGCCAGCTCTTGCTCTCTGCTTTGCTTGTTTGTGTTTTGTTACTTTCTTGTTACTTGTGATTGCGTGAAGTCGCCAAATTGAGCGTAGTCGGTTCGTTTGCTGCTGTTGTTTACCGTTGTAGCGTTTCAGGAGAGAAGTCTCCTCCGTATTAATTCATTAGGTGTGGTTTGATTGTAGTCGTAGATTATTTTGACTGTAATTTGTACGTTGGTTGTCGATGTTCGTAGTTTATCGTTGCATAAACTCTTAAGGCTTGGTTTGATCGTCGTTGGTCCGTTTTTACCGCTAGCCACCAATGTAAGCAGACTTAGCCAAGGAGTGTAATTTTATAGAGAAGGTTAACTGGTTGTATCGTCGATGGGAGTGACACCATGAGAGAAAGTAATGGTTAGTCGTTGTAGATGTCAGGGGAGTCCTTCTCTGTTCCGTTATTATCTTCGTATTTTAAGTGGTATGATGAAATAGGCAGATTTGGGTCGATGGAGTTTATTATGAAACAGTTATATGAGTAAAAATTAAGAGCTTGGCGTGACCCGTGTAGCCTATGGTTAGTAGCAGTTTGTGCTAGCAGCAGTCTTTCTACTTTACTCTCACTCTCCTACTCCCTAACGCTCTCTGTTCTCTCTCTTGTTCTCTACTTGTCTATCTAACTTTCCTACATGTGATATAGTACTTATATCCCCCTCTAGCTTCCGGTTAAAGTGTGTGGGCGTACGTGTGAGTACGTTTGTGCATGTGTGTGTGTCGGTCATGTCTCCGGCATATGATCAGGGGTGTTTTTTTTTTTTTTTTTTTTTTCGTGCTCGACTCTGAGCATAGGCTTCACAGCCTGCTGTCAAGGCCCAGTAGTCCACCTCCATATTCATTCAAGTACAGGGGATGTGTAGCTGTCTCCTCTTGGAGAACTCGGACATTACTACCTGTTTTACATATTGTTACCTACAGCCAAATACATACCGTAGTTACATATAGTATTGTGTTATAATATATTATGCCTAAACAATCTGCAAACTGATAATATGTAAAAAAATATTACGGAGGTATTTTCAGATAAAAAATAAGACGAGAATGTAAAAACATTGTAATTATGATAAATAATTTTTAAACTTATGTATACATATTTATCATACATTGTAACATGACAGATACAGAAAAAAATGTATGCTCGTGATCCAAAGAAAGTATAGAGACTGTCGACGCCGTCGCCAGGAAAAAAAAAAAATGGTCTGGTGTTCGAACATCGATAAACCTCTTCCCTCTTCCTGTCGGTGAGATGGTATGGTCATGTGGAGAGCTTGGATAACAACAGGGTAGTGAAAAAGGTATATTTGAGCGAATATGGAGGAGGGAGGAGGTGAATTAGGCCAAAGAGAAGGTGGAGTGATATGGTGCATGATTGTGTGAGGAAGAGAGGTTTGGAAGTCAGTCAGACTTGGGAACTGATAAGACATCTAGCTGGCTGGATGAATGTTGTGAGGAGAAGTGCATGATTAGGGATTTGGCACCCCTTTTTAACGTGACGGCATCAAGATTGACTTTACTGGATACGATTACGTGAAGCAACAGAACGTGGTGAATGCTTTTCGCGTATCCGATGGAGCCAGGATTCCGGGGGCTTCAATGATGAGTGAATGGAAGCGTTGTCCATTGGACTGGGCAAATTTGGGCTGACTGGACATTGCTACTCTTCACCCTGCCATACGGTGGGAAAGAAGGTCCGGATGAGATATACTATATATATATATATATATATATATATATATATATATATATATATATATATATATATATATATATATATATATATATATATATATATATATATATATATATATATATATTTATATAAAAACAAATATATGATAAATAAATAATATATATATATATATCTATATCTATATATATATATATATATATATATATATATATATATATATCTATATCTATATATATATATATATATATATATATATATATATATATATATTGTTAGCTGTTTAATAATATGTATAATTTTGTGTATATTATGTAAAGTGGGTGCGTGACGCTGGGCGTTTGTGTATGTGCGTCGATGCCGTGTACGCCGGCATCCACGCACATGCACTCGCTCGTGTTCTTGCCTCTTCATTACTTAACACATTCATAAAATCTTAATTTTGTTTGCTCTCTCAACGCGGGTGTGACTAAAAATTTTTTTGATATCGGTGGCTTGCTGTGGAGCTTAAATTGGCGACATAGAGCTTTGTATTCACCAGTGACCTTTATAACGTTTGCTTTATGAGGGAGAGATGTTTACTTTTTTTCCTGTATGTTTCTCGTCTGGCCCCAGCTGTGTATTATTGGGTGCATGTGACCGGAGCGTATACAAGCCAGATGATTTGGGATGGTGAGAGTTTTTGTGGGTTGGCGTAGGGAGAGGGTGTGTTTGATTGGAGAAGAGAGGGAGGAGAAGCACTGTTTTGTGTATTCTATATATTTCTGATTATCTTTTTCACTTCGTATTAGCATGCAATCGCAAATACATTTTATTATTATTCCTGGCAATCGAGTGCAGTTGTTATCTTTTTGTATTATTTTATTTCCTTCGTTTGGCAAGTTTGTTCGTAGATTTTTCTGTGATTATTCAGGGTATTATCAGGTTTCTTTTTCATTCTTTTTTTTTCATTATCTCATTGTATATACTGTAAATATTATTAGCTTGAATTATATTAGGTATATTATTCATTGTGTTTATTTTGCCCTTTGTAACGTCAGCTAAAATTATTTACTTTTGGACCTACGTTGCGAGTTTTTTTTTTTTTTTTTTTTCCATCACTTAACTATTTGATCATTTCCCTTTTTACTTTTTTTTTTTTTTCTCAGTTCATACGTAGTCAGATTGCTATCTTGTGTTGCGTACTCGCATCTCATAACATATAAATTAGCTTTACCATACCAGGATAATACCCTGATATTTTGATTGTTGTCATTGTAGTGTGCCATTATGGGGGTTAAAAGTAGTGATGTTACTGTGGCATCCCTACACATCGTAAGCCAGCAACATGCAGTTGACTTTATCAACTCACGACCAGCGGAGGATAAGGTTAGGAGATTGCAGAGGCAGGAGTTAGCCTTAGTTGCCCAAGCTCTTGATATTCTGAATGAGTCTGATAATGCCTTCCAGTTAACTAACTTAATCTGCCACCGCGTGTTTGGCATAGACCCATACGAAGTTCCCGGATCCATGCCAGACCTTGAATCACCTTCTAGATCAGTTCATGCATCCCATGATAGTTTAGCTAAGCACACAGTCATCCACCAGAAAGAATATCTTGATGAAGAGCAGGCTAAGCACGATCATGAGTATAGGATGATACAGCTTCAACTACAGCTTCAGAGGGAGAAGAAGGAGGAGAATAGAACGTTACAGCATCAACTACAGCTTCAGAGGGAGAAGAAGGAGGAGAATAGGACGTTACGGCTTCAACTACAGCTTCAGAGGGAGAAGAAGGAGGAGGATAGGAAGTTACAGCTTAAACTACAGCTTCAGAGGGAGAAGAAGGAGGAGGAGGAGGAGGATACTAAACTGGAGCAGATAATGCTTGACTATGAAACGTGTATGAATTTCACATGTGCTCCAGCTAATTTTCCTCATTCTTTTTCAAAATTTAGAGCAGTTGAACCCACTAAATTAGTTCCCCCATTCGATGAGAGCTTGATCTTGGAGGTCTTTGACCGATTTCAAAGATTGCTACAGGTAACAAGTGGCCCAGAGACAGCTGGTCATCTCTAGTTCAGACAGTAATTAAAGGTAAAGCGTTGAAGGCCTATGACAATCTTAGCCACCAAGAACCACAGGATTACGAGGTATTAAAGAAGGCCATACTGCGTGCATACGAGATGAGACCGGAAGCTTACAGACAGAAATTTAGGACTTGTAGGAAGCGCCCTCATGACACTTTTGTAGATTTCAGTAGACAGATGACTGATGCATTTAATCAAGGGAAGTGAAGTGAGGATCTCAGAATCTTACTTTATGCTTAAGGACTTGTTATCCTTGAGAAACTCCTTGATAAGATTGATACAGATTTAAGAACTTACCTTGCTGATAAGAAAGTTAAGAATGCTGCTGAGGCTGCAGTTTATGTAGATGATTATTTAATGTTTAAGAATATGAATAAGGGTAGGAGTGTTCCTCAAAAGTGTTACCAGTCTCAGCTCCCCAAACAACCATCTAAGAAGCCCAACTCCACGAATTCTCTACACCCAAACCTGATACACCTCATTTCCGCAAAACCTACACGCCCCCCATTTACTTCCCCATATTGTAAGAGGCCAGGTCACACTGTAGATAGATATTGGCGTACGTCAGATATTGTGAAGCCAGTGAGCTTTGTTTCTTGTGGAGCTCCCGTGGTTACCCCTTCAGTTGGTTCCTCAGTTATTAGTCAGGGAAACTCTGATGTTTTACCCCATTCTAGGATTGATCTTGTTCCCGAAGGTGGGAAGAAGGTGGCCACAGATGTGTTGGAGCCCACTATTTCAGGTGTGGTACAGGTGGTGATGAGCAGTGTTGCCCCTGCTTCTTCGTATGCACACTAACTGTCTTCCGGTTTGGTGAAGGTGAATGTGCAGCATCCGGTACGTAATCTTCGTGACACTGGTTCTTCAATTTCATTGTGGGTAAGGCCAAATAATGAAGTTTTTGATGTTGCAGGAGGAGAGTTTGTTCTGATTGGGGAAGGAACAGGTGCAAAGACTGTGCCATTAGTTTCTTGTGAGGTTAAATGTCAGTTGTTTGATGGACCGGCATGATTGGGTTTTGTAGATTATTTACCAAAGAGTGGTGTTGATTTAATACCGGTTATTGAATGAGGAGTTTGACTGGGACAGGGAAGGTTTGAAGCCAGCAGATCCAGTTGTTAGAATGAATATATTTGTAGTCGCCACGCTCAGTGCAAAATTTAAATCGTGTGTGTGTGTGTGTGTGTGTGTGTGTGTGTGTGTGTGTGTGTGTGTGTGTGCGTTCATAAGCCCAGCTACCCAGCTATGTGAAGTGGAACGGTCACTCTAATAAAAATTACGAATATTGGTCTGGTGTTCTCTACTTGAACTTGGTACATAATGAGAAATACAATTTTATATATATATATATATATATATATATATATATATATATATATATATATATATATATATATATATATATATATATATATATATATATATATATATATAAATTAGCTTTCCATACATCTGACCTGTGTGTGAAATATTGCCTGCACACGATATACGAAGGAGCGGTGACGGTATAACTGACTGCTGATCAGGCCTAAGGTGGAGGGAGGGGAGGGGTGAGAGGCGGGGAAGACTTAAGACAAAGAACGAGAGAGAAGGGGGAGAGGGGGAGAGAAGCAAAGAGAGTTATATAAATTTAAAATGTGGGAAAAGTAAATTCAGAGAGAGAGAGACAGAGAAAGAGAGAGAGAGACATCTGAAGTAAAAAGGTAAGCACTGGAACCCAGAATTGTGCAGCGGACGACACTGGATGTTGAATATTTTCAATTTGAGACTGCAGTTCAATACGGTAATAATTTATTCTAAAAATATAGTCCAAATCTTGGCCGTTGAAAGCGTGTGCGACGACAGTTTAGTCATGTTTATAGGACATGAGAAAATTTGCGTCTAATCAGTAACTGGCAGCTGGAGGTGGAGGGTGGGGGAGTTGGGGGCAGAAGGCGGGGTAGACTTGTTCGCGATTCCCCCCTTCCCTCTGTCCAGGGTAGAGGGGGGAAGTACGTGTGACTGTACAAGATGGCATTTTAAAAACCGTAGTTATATAGATTAAAAAAAATCATTTTAAAGTTTTTGCTCTTTTGCATCGACCCTCTTCCAGACAACTGTCAATTGAAAACCACAAATGCCTGCTTTATTGTCGTGCGGTCGGTTTCTGTTCACCCGTTTCACTCTATAGTTATTTTTTAAAAGCGCATTTTCTCCAACTCATTAAACCACTGAATTTCTCAACCATTTTAAAGTACATTTATGGGGGATTGATACGAAGCGTTTTCGTTCCCAAATAAATGGGTTATTGAATCAGTCCAGTATAATTATTTTGAATTACTCTATCGGTCGAAGTTCGCATTTGGCACTATTCTTTATCACTAAAGTTTCACTTCAGTGATAATTAGAAAAAGAAGACATTTGCTGGACCCTATTGCGGATGAAAAAATCTAAACAGTTTGTAACTGTTGATTTAAAAATGCAATGAATTTTTTTCCCGTCTTCGCCAAGAAGGTGCTACTGAATGGGCATAGTTTTCACAAGGGTTTGTCTAACAACAACGACACAGCCACTGATGTGCTTTTGCCTAAAATTACAGTGATGATTGGCTCTGACCTGATCACCTGCTTAAATTTTGGTCCAAAATGGGCCAAGGTCTAGGCTTTAGGCTCTAGAAATGTAAAAAAAAAAAAAAAAAAAAAGTTTTTCCACCATAATTCAATTGAGATTCGTCTCACCGAAGTGAAAGTGAAACCTATGTATCAAATCTTATCCATATAATATGCCTCATTATACCCGCGGGAGTCACACCACAATCAGCGATTATGGGTGTGAATGCCAGGTGGGTCCGACCTAAAATTTCTAATGAGCATAATCGTCAATTTATACGTGAATATCACCAATCAGATATGATATACCTGATATACCCTACTGTTTTCATTTCAGCACTGAAACAACGAACTTGGCACGACCACTTCGTTTGTATCTCATGCACGAGAAATATGCAGATTATGATTAAAGTGATATTTTCAGTTTCAAATCTTAGTATTGCAATAATTTTTAACTTTCTCGAATTCATATTCATCTGACAATCCCTCCTCACACACACACACACACACACACACACACACACACACACACACACACTCTGTCTGTCTGTCTGTCTGTCTGTCTCTCTCTCTCTCTCTCTCTCTATATATATATATATATATATATATATATATATATATATATATATATATATATATATATATATATATATATATATTGAACAAAAGAATGCATCTTTCACTAGCATTAAAATGAACTTTTCTAAATCGTAGCCGTGACATGGATATTAAAAAGTTCCAATTATGAACTTGTCCGCTGTATAAATGATTCAAAATTTTTATACTGGTGATGCTTAAAACCTCTACTTTTAGCGCGGAAACGCTAAGGAAACAACCACAAATGTTTGCAATATGCACAGTTATTTAGGTCAGAAAGCATTTATGAAGGTGAAAAAGTTTCTGACTGATAAAACTGAAAATCATAAGTAGCCACCTGAATTAACATAAGGATAAAAAGATTGAACGAAAAGGGAACTGATTTTTGAGGTTTTTACGCACAGTAATTAATGTATGTCATCGACACAAGTCAGAGATTTACAGATAACAAAGATTTCATTTATGTCTAAATATCTGGTAGTTCAAAATGGTGTTGTCTCCTTGAATTAAAAAAATATATATATTTGCCCATTTTGAATTTTCCTTTGGGGCCATTAGCTACATTTCCTTAAATATAAATACTCGAAGTTTTTTTTTTTCGTACAGAAGAAAATTGAAGAGGCATTCACTGTTAGACAAAAACTAATTTGAAAAAGTAAAAAAATTATAAAATTTAAACAAGAAATTAATCTTTTATATCTTGAGTTCTTATGAAAAATTTATAGTCTGTCGTCTTGAGATTCTTTCGATTCCCAATTCCCATTCATCGTAACCCTTGAATTCAATTATAAAGATTAATTTCCATTATGATTTTTTTTTTTACTTCAGAAGTATCCACAATAGAAGTACCCGACAACGATAATATTGGAATCATACATAAAAACGGCGAATTATGTCGGGAAAATTGTAACCCTGGACATTTAAAACATGTTTATTTAGCAGTTGGGAACCATTCAACATTTGCGATAAAATTTCAAAACCATTTCTCAAGGTGAAAAAAAGCCTCTTAAAAAAAAAAATCTATAAGTAGCAATTAGGTAAGATAAGTAGAAATCGATTCACAAGCAGAGATGGTACTTTAGGTCTTTAAGTACAATCATTTTCCATAGCATAGAGATGCGTGTAGGACCATTAGCCACATTTATTTTTGGTAAAATCACTCCGACGAGAGATAACATATTAAAGATAATTGAAGAGTTTTTAACTGTCAGAAAATTAATGATGCATTGCAAAGTATTGTCAATAACGATTATAATGTCCCCTTTGGGATCTTTTCATTTTTACATTATGAAGGAGCTCAAACTTTATATTTTTTTCTTTTTGTATTAAAAACAGCCATCAACTTGAAGATAAAAATTAGTGTCACATAGGATCTCGCTATGATTGAAAGTAATCAATTTGAGTAACAAAATAATACTGCGAGATCATTATATGTGCAACTTCTTCAAATGAGCTCCAAGATTGAAGGGAAAAACTGCTAGTCACTGATTAAATTTTGAAATGTTTCTAAGATGAAGAACCCTCTCTCTCTCTTTGTTTTCTTTTATAAAATTTTCTGCTATAAAGAAATGTTAATTAGTATGAATGAAAAATAAACACGAAATAATGTGGCATTAGTGTGAATTGCATGAGAAAGAAATTCCATCCCAATGGACATTAAAATACGAAAACATGAAATGAGAATAAAAGCAGCAGCGCGGTAGGCCCTGGTGGGTAGCTCCGAGATGAGTAAATGAACTACTAGAGAAAACCTTTCTCCAGCCATCCAAACCCTCCATCTGAAGCCTGCAAAATAAGTAAAAAAGAACCACGCAGTATAGAAACTCGTGTGGACGTTTATCGGAACGCATGAAATGAGAAAAAGAATATCTCAGTGATTCCTGAAAAGGAATGAATTTTTTTTTTATACCCACCCCTATTCTATCGTATGATTATCTAGCCCATTCTTGAAACGCAATGGAGGGGACAACCACTTCATTCTAAGGTAACTTTCCATCCGTCTACCCCTCTATTTCCAAGCGGAATTTGTCTTCTTTGAGCCATTACCTCTAGTTTTATCCTGCATGCTCACTTCGAGTACCATATCTTCCTACATCCACTTAAACTCCTTTCTCTACGCCTCTCTATTGAGTGCAGACGTAGTCTGCTTGTCTGTATATGAAAGGTTCCGAACATCGGCTATCATTTTCATATAAGGATTTATTTTCATTCTATAGTAAGAAACCAATAAACAGCGGTGTAGTCTTGAGTGTAGCATTACTAAACAAGGATAGAGCTGCAGTATTGCTTATTATGTTCTGCTGCTAACGCTTCGCAAAAAAAAAAAAAAAAAAAAAATCCTTGCATTAATACATTTATTACCTTTAAAATCTTGAACAACCATAACTCCTAGATCTCTCTCACATTCCGATCGTGTGACTTCTTTCTTGTCAAAGTTGCATTTCGAATTCAGTGTCTTATTAAGCTTATTGATTCAATTTTTTTTTTTTTTTTTTTATGCTCGTCCTGTTATGCCATTAAAAATATTTCCTTAGGAAATGTCGCTGTGAGATTTGGTAACAGACATGAGTATTTGGGAGCGTTTTGACAGTCAGATATACTGTTGTATTTAGAATTTGGTTATTCGTCTGATTTCTCTTGCATAACAGTAAAAAAACTTCCCACTGAGTAGTAATATGAACACTTATAAAAGTCGGCTTTTGAAGCTTTTTTAAGAGAAATTGCATCCTAAGTAAAAAAAAAAAAGTCATTCAACATAGAAATCACTGAAAAAATAAAACTATTCAAAAAGGAATTCATTTTTTCTATTCTAAGTACACTCCCAAAGAGAAATAAAAATCCATTCTGATCGCCAATGATAAAAAACCTCTTTCTTTTTAACGAGAACAATATAGAATTTCTTTTTGTTTTTTTATTTTCTCAATTATTTTATTCAATCAATACCTCCTCAAACTGCTTTTACGGTGAGTGGTGTATGCCAAGAAAATAATCATTTTTTTTTTTTTTTTTGCTTCAGGAAATCATGATGGCATTTTAAAGCGTCCTGTATAATTGAAAATATAATCCTCAAACTCTAAACTTTTCGTTTTTCATGACTACATCAAATTTTATTCTTTTGAAACTCCTCAAATGTAAGCTGATTTTAGTTGTAAAACTTCTTAAAAGTCATTTATTTCCTTCCGACTGGAAACTATTTTATTTTTTTAGCTCTATTTTCTCAGGCTCTAGAGTTTTCTGAATTTTATTAAAAATTGTGTTTGCTATGTAAGCAACTTAGAAAACATTACTGGATGTTACTTATCATTTTTAGCCCAAAAGAAGCCTATTTTAACATCAGAACACTATAACTATTTTTTGCATTTCTCAAAAAGGACATGCTTTCTTTAAAAGAAAGGTACAACTTCTCAGTAATTTGTGTCCGGAAGTTAAATGTAAGATGACTAAAAAACACTTTAATAAACCCTCAAGGTATAGAAAACATTTCAGTCTTTAGGCGATATACTAAAAAAAAAAAAAAAAGAAAAAAAAAATTCTTGCACGAGATGTTTGCAGACTAGGATCTAAATTACTATGTTTATTTTCATATCTCAGTTACAATTGATATTTTTATTTTTTCGTATTCATTTCATTTGTCAGTATAGTTGCGAGCAGATGACTCGAGGCCACCTAGTCCACCAACATGTTGGTGTTTTGTCTGGCAATAGTGGTAGCTGTGAACTTGACCGAGATTCAGTCAGCTGTTCGGGCGAAACAAACCCAATGATAATTTGTCAATGTGCAGTTCTAACTGGTCTCCAATCAATACCATGCAAGTAAACGTATTATACTGATAATGATTAACGTGTCATACACATGGTAGATATATTTTTAACCACAGTATTACAACACAGGCATCCAAATAGTGATGCGTTCATTCATGTGAGACACACGGGTATCGGCAGATTTATTTTGTTGGACTATCGTCGTGAACCTTTACCAGCTTTCAAGAGATATGCCGTAGGGTTAGCTTCTCCACAACCTAGCATCATTATCACAAAAAACACCGTGATCCTTCACCGTTAACCTCACTTTCATCGACCTCTGACTCCAAAGCAGGTGGGACAGAAGGGGAGGGGGGTGTGGGAGTTATATGGAGGGTGGTGGGTGAGGAAGGGCGGGACCATGATATAAGTAGGGGAGGTCAACCAGACAGCGCTCCGCGTGAGCCTTCATGATGTCACATCAGCCCTTTGGCGAGCAGGTTCAGCTTGTCCCATTCCATGCATGAATGAATGAATAGGGACACCATGATCTAGACACCACAGCATCAAGCCCGGGGAGAGACAGACAGACAGAGACAATGAATGAATGAATAAAAAATATACACCAGGAATGATGGCTGTATTTTATCACATAAATGCTGAAAATTACATTGATTTATTCATTTATCAGTCTAAGAGCCATCACGTTATTATATATTGGGGGGAGAGAGAGAGAGAGAGAGAGAGAGAGAGAGAGAGAGAGGTAGGGAGATGAGTGTGAATGTGATCGAATGTGTATTTGTGTGAAGGTTTTTTTTTTCTTTTCTTTTCCTGTGTCGTATCGCTACCCCACCGTGGTGGGAAGGTGCGATTAAGTATAAAACAAAATATATAGACAGATAGGAGAAACATATTAAGTCCTGCTGTGGAATGTTACAGGCGGATGATAATGTGATTTATTGATATACTGACTATGGTTATGGTAAATGGTTATAAAGACAAAATACTGTATACTGTAGGAGAGATGAAGCTATGAATGAAGCAGTGTGGTTGAACATCAGATAGCGTGTCCAGGCTGACGCCAGCCAGCCAGCCTTGAGAGCAAGGATTGGGAAGGCAGTGGGGCGTGTGTGACGTCATGCAGGCGGGAATTCCCCACTGTCTGGCTGACCTCCCTTACTTAGATCATGGGCGGGACGAGGTGGAACGTGTGATCGGAGGGGGGTGAGGAGGCACGTGGTTGGCTGCGGTATTTAACGTATATGAGATTAGAGGTTGTAATAGGTTTGTTTTGACAGAGAAAACCGTTTCCTTAATATTTGAATGATAAAGTCGATCACTCTCTATAAATGTTTATCGTCATGAACGGGTCAACTAGTTCCACGTGACGTCACGTGGTGCCTATGTCACAAACCAAGTGGTGATGGAGCTGCACACTCGGGATACCCGTGTGTCTCACATAAATGAACGCACCACTATTTGGATGCCTGTGTTGTAATACTGTTATAAATATATCTACCATGTATATGACACGTTAATCATTATCAGTATTATACGTTTACTTGCATGGTATTGATTGGAGACCAGTTAAAACTGCACATTGACAAATTATCATTGGGTTTGTTTCGCCCGAACAGCTGACTGAATCTCGGTCAAGTTCACAGCTACCACTGTTGCCAGACAAAACACCAAAATGTTGGTGGACTAGGTGGCCTCGATTCATCTGCTTGCAACTGAACATATTCAATTTCCATTTATACATGTCAATACCTTCTTCCGTGTTCTTACTTCAGGAAATATTTATGTTCTAACACGACTATTAATAATGTGCAAACATTCTTTCTAGAATTAGTCCAGAAGTCGATGGCATTTTAGAGCCTTTCTATATAGACTAAAAAAAAAATATTTCAAAGTTTTTGTTGTATTTGCGACTACACCCTTGCAGACAATCTTCATTTGATATTTATTGTGCTTGAACACCTCAAATGCCAGCTTTAGTTTCGTGCGATCGGTATCTTCCCATGTTTCACCCTATAGGTATTTTGCCAGGCCGGATTTTTTCAACCTCATATTTTCTGAATTTTTTAAACAATTGATTTTCTCAACCATTTTTAAGTTAATTTTTGGAAGTTGCATATTAAACGTTTTAATCCACCAAAAAGTGGGGTTGTATTTGTCCAGTATAATTGTTTATAATTACCCATAAACCATGTCCTTTCTATCGTACGAAGTCTGCATTTGACACTATTCGTTATCATTGAAGTGAAAGTTGATGAATTAGAAAAAATGTCATTTAACAGACCCTATTCCAGATGAAAAAAACAAGAAAAATGCGTTTTTTTTTTTTTTTTTCGTTTTTGCCCCGGAGCATTGTTTTCACATGACTTTTGTGTTTCTCTAACAACTTTCCGAGACAGCTACTGGTGTGATTTTGGCTAAAATACAAGGATGACTGGCTCTGACCTGATAACCTAATTAAATTTTGACCCTAAGTAAAAAAATAGAGAAAATGTTTTTCGCCCAAATTCCATTGTTTCGTGTTATCGACATGAAAACGAAAAGTAACGGTGTATATTACAAATTATCATTATATGATATGCATCATTATATAAGCGTGGTCAGACCACACTCAGCGGTTGGGTGTATCAATGCCATTTAGGCAAAATCGTAAAATTTCCAATTGAATTTCTCCAGAGGTGACATTTCTGACCAAATACCTGTTGTTTTTAATATCAGCGTGTCACGGCTACTTAGTTTGCATCTCTCATGCACGAGGTCTGCAGATTTTGAACAATCTAATAAATATTTTCAACTAGAAATATAATCATTGCAACAGTTTTTAATCTCGAAATAATTTTCATTTTACTCATTACCTCCACACACACACACACACACACACACACATATATGCAACCTGGAGGAGATAAAGTTTCAGATCATTTTCGGTTGGCCCTGCAAAGATCATATATGCAATCAATAGTAGTTGGAATTCAGTAAAATTCTTTGTTGTTTTACCATATGTGCAATGATACTATCCATCATTATTGTTTATATCCCACCCATCTCTTTTTTCATGATATCTCGTTTATAGGAAGCGGTTCCATTATCAGCTTCACTGTGTTGGTAGGGCAGTCTGACTCAACTACCTGTCGTTCAGCAAGAGCGGGCCAAACACCCTCCACCACATGTCTCAGGGAATCATGAGCAAGATTGTACGTAGATTTATCATGCGTGAGATGCAAAATTAAAAGGTGAGTTTCAGGAGCGCTGAAATTATATCTTGGTTTTTAAATTTTAACGATTGTCTATATTTTTTTTATCAGACATTGCACTGGTAACCAAAAACAACAAGTATTATTTTATTTTTATTGCTTTCCAGGTTTCACTGAGATAGTCATTTCATAGTTTCCTATAAATTGTTCACATCAGTTTTTCTAAAAGTTTTTTTTTTTTTTTTCTACTTTTTCCTCCCGGCTTCGGATGGAGGGTTTGGAGGGCTGGAGAGAAATTTCTTCTTTGCTATCCTTATCCCATTCTAGTAGTTCATTTACTCATCTCGGATTCTCCTATCATGGGCCGACCGGGCTACTCTTTTTGTCCTCTTCATGTTTTCTCATTTTAAAGCTTTTGTGGATGGAAGGCTTTTGTCATGCAATTCACACAAATGTCATCTCAATTTTTTCTTTTTTACATTTCCCTATAGCAGAAACTTTTATAAGAAGTCAGATTTCTACATTCTTTGTAATGTTTCAGAATTTTATCAATTAGCTTTTTTTCCCAAAAAATTTAGAGTTGAATGTGTATCCATTTCGCAGTAATATTTTGTTACTCAAAATTGTTAACTACTCAAAATGTTTAATTTCAATAGTAACGAGATCCCATGTGACACTAATTTTTATCTTTAACCAAAAAAAAGAAAAATGAAAAGATTCCAACGGGGACATTTATGTTATTGACAATGCTCTGCAATGTATCTAATTTTCTGACAAAATGTCTTTAATTTACTTTAATATATTCTCGTCTGTCGGAGTGATTTCTTCCTGAGAAAATGTGACTTATAGTACTACACGACTCTTCACAATGCGCAAATTTCGTTTTTAAGTTTAGTCAGCAGGCTTAACGTGATCTTTTATGGTTCTAGTTATACAGATAAACATAAATTCCTTTCTAAAACTAAATTTCTTGTTCCAATGACGACTCAGATTTTGCTAAAAAAAAAACATTGTTCCAGCTTTTTTTACTTGTGAATCGTTTGCCTCCTATGTTTAACTTCTTTTCCCTCAAAGTGAAATATTTTATTTTATCAAATGGGATGAATGAATGATGGAAAAACAGAAGAGGAAGGATTGAAAGAAAGAAAGCAAGCGACCACAAAGTGGCAGGCTAAGGCGCTCACCATCCACTAGATGACTAGAAGTGGATGGCACATTCATCGCATGGCACATTATATTCACATGACAAACATCCTTCCATTTTAATTGATATTAATCCGCATCCTCATCTACCTCCCCCCGAAAATATTATATATATATATATATATATATATATATATATATATATATATATATATATATATATATATATATATATATATATATATATATATATATATATATATATATATATATATATATATATATATATATATATATATATATATATATATATATATATATATATATATATATATATATATATATATATCTGAAGAGAACAGAAGCAATGTCATGAATTGTTATGAACGGCTTAGGGTTCTTTTCAATTTTGCATTAGCAAGCAGAGGCTCTTAAATGACTTTTTATTGAGCTACCTTCTGAAAAAGAGTGACGTGGCAACTCGTTTTGACTGTTTTTAGAGTAATAAAACCACAGACTTCCGAATAGATGCAAAAAACCATATATTTTTCGGTGAAAAAGTTAAATATGCTTCATGAAATGAGCTCTAAATCTATTAATAATAAAAATACTTGACAAATATGAAAGATTTTACATTAAAAAATCCATTAAACGTTCTGCTGTAAAGAAATGTGAATTCGTATGTCAAGAAATCGTTTAAACGTGACGTGAAGTTGGATTATTTTCTTCACGATACGTCACTTTAGGATAGAAATTAGTGCCAAATCAATTCAGTAAAAAAAAAAAAAAAAATTGTGATGTTCAGCACAATAAATTTCGTTTCATGCTTGGGTCGCCGAGAATATTTTTATTTTCATCTACATAAATAAAGATTTAAAATCGACTTCAGCTTCTGGACATAAAAAAAAAAAAATAATGCAGAGTATGAAGGGTCCTGTTAGACAATGATAATTATTTTCATATCTGAAATCACTCCGAAAGGCGGTGAGTTACAAAAGTAGTTATGACGAGGCATTGTCAAATGAAAATTAATTCTAGAATGTAAAAACTAAGATTGAAAATTGAAAAAAATTATTAGATGGGAAATTGAAAACAATTATTACTTTGTTCGTCGTCTTGATATTTCTCGTGCATGACAAATACGAACCAAGAAGCGGTGCCAAGGCTGTTCTTTTTATTCTGACAAAAACAACGGGACCTCATATTGCAGAATTACAGGTGTAAACTGTCAATTTTGCCCACTTGAAATTTTGGATCAGACCCACCTGCCGCTGCCTGGAGATGTAATGAAGATTTTATAGATACATTTTAGGTTTCGGTTTCATGTTGATAAGACGAATTTGAAAGGAAATATTACTGATTTTTTTTTTTTTTTTTTTTAATGCGACAGCCTTGACCTTTATCATATCCAATCATCTTTGTAATTGGAGGCACAATCACACGAGAAGCGCTCTCGTAAAGTTGACGAAAATAATTCCCTAGTAAAAACAATTACTATTTCGACGAACATCCGGGCCAGAGACGGGTAAAAAAAAATGAACTGTAACAAACATTATCCTAAGACCACTTTTTTTTAAACGCAATAGGGTCTATTAAATTTCTTTTTCAAATTCATAGCAACTAACACGTCAAGTATAAAGAAAAATGCCAAATGCAAACTTAGTTCGATAGGAATGAAAGCATATCCTTCATGAGAAATGAGAAAAAAAAAAGAAAAAAAGGTGTTATAGTTCTGAAATCCGCTAGTTTTTGGTAAAAACTATAATTAAGTAGCTTTGGGTAATGTACATTAAACTGCTTAGAAAGGACACCCAATTGTTTTTTAATTCAGAAAATAATAATGAGCGTAAAAAAAAAAAATAAGCAAAAGAAAAATACAAGTTTCCACTTATAAAGAAAAATTGTTTAACGTTTCATGAGTCAACAGCTTCCATTTAATGAGTTTCAGCAGAATATATTTTATTTGATGAAGTCAAGAAAACGAAAAATATAGAGATAAAAACGATTATATTTTTTATTATACAATATACTTTAAAATGGCCTCGATTTTCCCAGTCAGAAAAAAAAAGTCACATGACAATAATCAGCATTTTCTTGGAAAAAAAAAGGTGTGAAAAATTTTTAAAAGTAAAAATATCATTGCAATAGTGGGATATGAAAATAATCAACTTTAATAACAGATCGCAAACTAAAAAAAAAATGCAGATTCGTCTTTAGAGTGTTTGGATTTTTACTTTCTTTTTCATTCAATGTAACCGTCACTTCAACGAAAAGTAATAGTGTTGTGAACATAGTAAGAAAGGATTTCCGTCGAGCAATTAAAAACACTTATAAGAGGGTGATGTAAAATCCGCTAAACTATTGAAAAGCACAGAAATATAAGAAGGGATGATAAAACAATGAGGTGCAAAAATGCTGCTTTGAAAATAAAACAAAATGCCGAAGAAAAGTATACGAAAAAATCGATCACACGTAGAATAGAGCTGGCAGTTGGTCAATGTTTAAAATGATGAGGGAGGACAGAAGCAAAAAGTGAGAAATTTATAAATAAATTTATTTTTATCGATGTATCTCAGCTTTAAATGGAATTGTGAGCCACATGAGAGAGAGAGAGAGAGAGAGAGAGAGAGAGAGAGAGAGAGAGAGAGAGAGAGAGAGTTACATAGAGTTACACAGATGCACAGACCACACAGACCTTACGGTCCCTACTAGGTGGTCCGGCCTTAATCCTAATATAGTGCATAAGAGCAGGAGAAAAGGATAGCATAGCAGAAGTCTCTCTCCCTCACCCTCCAGACCCTCCGGCATTTGCCGTACAGGAAGCAAGAGAGGAAGTATGAAAAACCTGAAGGAATTTTATAGGATGTTCAGAAAATAGAATAATATGGAAAAGGAAAATTTGGGCATACACCCACATACTCTATGCATGCAATTTTTTTTTTTTTTTTTCAAAAGATGAATATAATATTTATCAATTATATACTAAAATATTGTCTATGTCTAACAGACACATGAATGCAGACGTGAATATGCAATAATTGTTCCATCCTAACTAAACCATACCAATTGCGTCGAGATACATGTCCAGTCTCTTTTTAAATATATTTATGGTACCACTCTCAATCACATTCCCAGGGAATTTATTCCATTCGCTTAAAACAAAGTGAAGAAGTTTTTGGTTGTATCAAGATTAGCCCTCCTTGCTTGCAACTTCATACCATTTCCTCGAGTTACAGTCTCGGCAATTACTGTGAATAGCTTCCTTGAATCAGTATTACTAAAGCCTTTTAGAATCTTAAAACATGCAATCAGTTGTCCCCTGAGTCTCCGTTTTCTAAGAGAGAACAGGTTTAATTCCCTGAGTCTCTCGAGGTATGGTTTATTCCTCAGGGACGGGATTAACTTGGTAGCCGTATGCTGAACCGCTTCCAGTATTTCTATAATTAATTAATTAGGTGAGGCGCCCAAAATTACACTGCAAACTCTGTGTGGCCTGACTATGCTTTTGTATAGGAGGATTACAATATCTTTGCTTTTATATGTAAAATGTCTTTTGATGAAGCCTAGGGTCCTGTTGGCTTTATTGGCGGCAGAGATACATTGATTCGAACATTTCAGATCGTCTGAAATTAGTACGCCTAGATCCTTAACTAGTGAGGACTTGCTAATGATTTGGCCCTTCATTTCGTAATCATACCTTTTGTTTTTCTTCCCACATTGCAGTACCTGACATTTGCTTACATTGAAGGGCATTTGCCATTTTTCTGACCAGCTAATAATTTTATTAAGGTCATTTTGAAGACTGATTCTGTCTTCTTCAGTTAATATAGTTGCCGATTTTTGTGTCGTCTGCAAATTTAGAAATGAAGTTGTTTTGGCCAACATCAATATCGTTAATATACATAATAAATAGGATTAGTCACAACACTGATCCCTGAGGAACACCACTGGTCACTGGAGCCCAGTCTGACTCTACTCCATTTATAACGACTCGTTGCTTTCTCTCACTTAACCAGCAACGTGAATATTTCCGTCAATTCCAAGTGATCTTGCTTTTGTCATTAGTTTATCATGCGGCACTTTGTCAAAGGCTTTCTGGATGTCTAAGTAGATTATATGAAGTGACCTGGTACAATCATTCATTTTAAAAAGTGAATCGTAAAACTCAAATTTGTCACGCATGATCGCGTTCTAAAGCCATGCTGGCTGTTCCTAATTACGTTATTAGTTTCTAGGAACTCAACTGTCCTATCTCTAATTAATAATTCAAGGATCTTTCCCAAGACAGAGGTTAGGCTAATTGGTCTGTAATTACCTTGTTGATCTCTACTCACGATTGCCAGTCTGCTGGAACCTTTCGTTGTTGTAGGGACTTGTCAAAGATAGATGTTAGAGGGCTGCATATTGCATCCATCACATTTTCTAGTATTTTAGGGTAGAAATTGTCTGGCCCGGGAGTCTTATTACTGTTCATTTAATTAAGTTCATCTTTCATTTCATTACTGCTAATATGCATATCACAGTGCGTTTTGGGTTGATATTTGATGCTCTTCGATGGTGTCATTGGCGTCTACTGTGAAAACTGAACTGAAAAACTTATTTAGAGGCAATTTCCTGATCGTCCGTGATAAGAGCACCCTCGTCGCTGATAAGTGGACCAACGCCCGCCTTGAGCCTCTTATTGCCATTAATGTATCCATAAAAAAGCTTAGGATCCGTAAAACTTGTTTTTGCTATATCAATTTCAAATTGTCGTTTAGCTGTTATAAGTTTTTTAACTTTTCTACTACTGGTATATTGCCCTGTGAGTAATTCACTGGTGTGACTTTTAAGCAAGGTGTGGAGACGGTTTCTTTCTTTAACTGCTCTGCTAATATCGGCATTAAACCACGCTGGTTTGTGTCTACCCTTGTTTTGTCTAGAGAGAGAGAGAGAGGACAAAAGAATGAAGCTTTCTGGAGCATTAATATGAACTTTTCTGAATCGTAGCCGTGATGTAGATATTAAATAGTTTCAATTATGAAGTTGTTTCAATAATAATCACTTTATAAGTGATTCGAAAAAATACTGGTGACACTTGAAACCTCTTATTTTAGCGCGAGAACGCTGAGGGAACAACGAAAAATGTTTGGAAGATTCACTGTTATTTAACAGAAAATATTTATGGTGAAAAAGTTTCGCGTTAAAGAAAACAGATATGAGAAAGAGAAATCTGAAGTAACTAAATAGATTGACACGATAAGTGATCTAACCTTTGAGATTTTTACGCAAATTATTATTAAACATGTATGTCATCGACACTAGTAAGAAAGTTTCGATAAAGAAAAAAAATATTATTTGCCCATTTTGAATGTTCGTTCAGGGCCATTAGCTACATTTTCTTAAATAAAAATACTCGAGTCGTTTTTTTCTCGTACAGAATAGAATTGGAGAGCCATTCACTGTAAGATAAAAACTAATGTGGAAACGTAGAAACATTGTAAAACAGACTGAAGGCAGCAAGAGCTGTGACATGGAGTGTTGTAACTGTCGTTTTGAGTCTTTCTATTTCCAATCCCCATTTATCGTAACCCTTGACTTCAATTATATAAATTAATTTCCATTGATTTTTTTGTTTAAGTATCCGCTATAGTAGTAACTGAAATTATATTGGAATCATCCTTAAAAACGGTGAATTTTAGGATAAAAAGAGTATTTATGCACCTATAAAACATGTAGGCCTTGATTTAGCACTTGGGAACGATAAAAAATTTTCTATATCAAAACCCTTTCTGAGGGTGAAAAAAATGCCTCAAAAAAAAAAAAAACTAACGATTAATACGCCGAGATGGCACTTTAGGGGTTTAAGTACAATAATTTTCAAGTGATTGGGTCATCAAAACAAGTGAGAAATTTAGAGTTAGCTAGAATTTTTTTTTGATCTACAGAACGAAAGCTTTGAAATAGCATGATGATTCGTGTTATACCATGCCCGACTCCTAAGGTGATAATTAGTATGAAAGACAATTTAGGAGGTTTTTGCGGTCATGTCAATATTCATACGAGAAAGTAAAAACTTTATTTCTAACATGTTTCATGTACGTAGATTTATCGTGCACGAGTTACCGAATAAAAGTGGAAGTTCCAAGAGCACGGAAAATAGCTCTCTATATATCTTGATATTTTGAAGAAGATTTAACGGTTTTCTAATTTTTTTTTTTCATTGCACTGGTAACTTGAAAGATAAAATATTGCGCCATTTGTGAATTTGTCACGAATTTTTCCTAAAGCATTCGCATTAGAATTAATTCTAAACAATTGTCATGGAGTGATGCTAAAAATCGCATTTTGTGTGGGCGTGAACAAAGAAAATCAGCAAGTTCAAAAAGTGAATCTAAATTGGCTCGGAAACACACCTCACTCTTGCTAAAATAAAGAAAAAAACAATTCTGAGAAAATGCCTCGATCGATTAATTTAAACGATTCTACTTACAGGGAAATGATTCACAGGTAAGGAGAATTGGAATTTCATTTTTTTTTTTTTTTTTTTTTTTTGCAAAATGTTTCAATTGATAAGTCGTCATCGAAACAAAAAAATAAGACAGGATATTATGTTTTCTGTATAACTAGATTTTTAAAATGGCATGGTGAGCCTCCTGACTAAATTTAAATACAGGAATATTTCTATAGCATAAAAATGAGTGTAGGACCGTAAGCCATATTTTCTTTGGTAAAATCACTCCGACCGACGATAACATATTAGAGCAAACTGAAGACTTTTTAACTGTCAGAAAATTAATTATACATTGGAAAGTAGTCAGTAACGGTTATATTTGTCCCTGTTGGGATCTTTTAATTTTTACATTATGAAGCAGGAGCTCGAACTTTATATATTTTATTTTTTATTTTTTTTTGTAAACAGCTTTCAACTTGAAGATAAAAATTAGTGTAACATAGGATCTCGTTATGATTGAAAGTAACCATTTTGTGTAACAAAAAATACTGCGAAATCATCAAATGTGCAACTTCTTCCGAGCTTCAAGTTTTTCAGGAAAAACTGCTAGTTACTGATTAAATTTTGAAACATGTCTAGGATGAAGAATACTTTTTATAAAACGTTCTGCTATAAGGAAATGTAAATTAGTATTTATAAAAAATAAATACGAAATAATGTGGCATTTGTGTGAATTGCATGAAAAAGAACTTCGACACTAAAGGGAATTAAAATAAGAAAACATGAAAAGAGGATAAATGCAATAGCGCGATCGGCCATGCTGGGCAGCTCCGAGATGAGTTAATGAACTAGTAGCATAAGATAAAGATAGCAAGGAAGAAATCTTTCTCCATCCCTCCAAACCCTCGATCCGAAGCCTGTAAAAAAAAAAAAAGTAGAAAACACCATGCAGTAAAGAAACACGAGTGGACATTTTATCGCAAAGTATGAAAGGAGCAAATGAATATCTCGGTGATTCCTGAAAAGGAATAAAAATTTTTTTTTCTCCTCATTTTCATCGTATCATTTTCATCAACCTTTGCTGTATTTTTTCTAATATATTTTCATTCTATAGTAGAGCACCAAAATATAGCGGCGTAGTCTGATTATAGCCTTACTAATGAAAGATAAAACTTCAGTATTGCTTTATATATTCTGTTCCTAACGTTTCGCAAAAAATAAAAATAAAAATCCTTGGACAATATATGCCTTATTTCTTGCAATAACACATTTATTGCCTATAAGCTCTTGACTAAACATAACTCTTAGATCTCTCTAATATTCCGATTTTGTGATTTCTTTCTTGTCAAAGCTGCATTTCGCCTTCAGTGCCTTATCAAGCTTATTGATTTAATAAAAATAAGGATTTTTTTTCTCACTTTATGAAGCGTCGTGTTAAACCATTAGAAATATTTCCATAAAAAATATCGTTGTGAGAATTGGCAACAGGCATGAATCTATATGGGGGTGTTTTGACAATGATATACTATTGAATTTAGAATTTGATTATTCCTGTTTTTTCTTTTTTTTTCGACACTAAAAAAATCAGCATTATTAACATGAACAGTTATAGAAGACGGCTTTTGAAGCTTTTTTTAAGAGAAACTGCATGATGTTAAAAAAAAAATCTTATTTAACATAGCAGTCACTTAAAAAAAAGGAATTTATTTCGATTCTAAGTAAACTCAGAAAGAGAAATTAAAATTCATTCTAATCGCTGATAATAAGAACCTCGTTCTTTGTAAAGAAGCAATATGGAATTTCGTTTAGTTTTAAAATTTTGGGAAAATGTTGGTTGTTATTATTAACAAAAATTTGACCGCATAAAAAATATGACGAAACTATAAGAAAAAATTAAGCAGCAAACGTAAAGAAATCGATTAATACTTTAGATGTGGAAATTGAAAAATATTTGTCGTTTGATAATGGCGTAGTAGGAAAAAATTTGATAGAATGGACACTTTTGCCAAAGCAAAATCATCACTCCGATATTAACATATCAAACATTCTTTACAACTTCGATAATGCAATCCATAGTACTTGACAAAAAAAAATGAAGAGTCCAGGGGCAATGATCTGAGCGATTGTTAACGTCTGGGAAATTTTTAATTATTAGTATGCAACATAAGGTCTATATTTCTTTCGTTCAAAGATCGCTACAAAGATTTAAAAGTGAAATTGGATTCATATAAAGAATTATGAAATCACTAATTTCTTTAAACGCAATTACTTTATAAGATGAAATGCAATTTTTTTTTTTTTATTCCGTGAAAAATTTGATTATCAAAAAGGTACTGCACAATGAGTAGCATTGGAGCACGGAGCTAGGCAAGTTTGTCCTGACATTTAAGAAGTGACCCACCTCATCCCCGAATGGCATTAGGTGAACAAAACTACCCAACCAACCCTTGGATATAAACCTGAGCTGACTCAATCATGCTAGAGATTCTTTTATACCTAGTAAACCAACAAGCGACATAAATTGTAATAAATTGCTTCCTAGTGTACAGAAAACCATTTTTGTCAGTGTAGAGTCACCGCAGGAGGAGAATGAAAGAATGAATGATGGAAAGACAGAAGAAGAATGGAAAAGAGGGAAAGAGAAGAAAGGCAACCACAACCAATACTACATCCAGTGGGTGGTAATTAAATATTAATATATTTTCCATAAAATTGTTGGTTAGAATTTTTTTTATACTTTTCTATATCATTGAAAATGATTATCTCATAAACTGGACTGAATTATTATTGTCTATTATACCGGGTTATATTACACCATACGACATGTATCCGTGAGTAAAGTCAAAGCGAGTTTTGATAATTGGATTAAAAACATTTCAGATTTATTCATCAAAATATGAGACAAATCCAAAAAATCATTCTAATATTAAAATATTACACAAACAGTCTTATTCACCGCGTTTAAAATTTTAGTGATTGATCCAACAATTCCCCCCCCTCAAAAAAAAAAAAAAAAAAAAAGCATTGTCATGAATTGTTATTAACGTCGGCTTAGGGCTCTTTTCAGTTTTGCATTAGCAAGGAGTGGCTCTTAAATGACTTTTTATTGAGCTACTAGTAAACTTAAGGATGAAAAAGAGCGTGACGTGGCAACTCATTTTGACTATTTTAAGAGTAATAAAACCACATACTTTTGAACAGATGCACGGAATCATATCATTTACTGCGAGAACGATAAATATGCTTCATGAAATGAGCTTCAAATCTATCAAAAATAAGAGAAAAATACATGATATTTCAAAAACATTTTACGTTAGAAAATTCGACTACTTTAAAGAAATGTGAATTCGTATGTCAAGAAATCGTTTAAATGTGAATTTAAGTTGCGTTTTCTTTCCTTCACGGTGTCACTTGAGGATAGAAATTAGTGCCAAATGTAACCATTTATTGAAGAATGCATTCTCTTGGGGAGAAATGCAAAACAGGTTGACAGAAGTGAAGCTAAAATCCTGTTATGTTTCGGCGAAAACAATAAATATGCAACGCCCTCTAAAGTGCTTGGGAAACATACACAATTGTTTCTGACATTCAGAAAACATTTGAGCGCAAGGTTGTTTAGTTAAAAAGAAAAAAAAAAATACGTGCGCCAAAAATAAATGAAGCAAGCTTTTAAAAAAATCGATTAACATATAGAAATACCTGGTATTTGTGGTGCTTCAGCACAATAAATTTTGTTTCATGACTGGGTCGCCGAGATTAATAAATTTTATTTTTTGTCTCTAGACATAAGAAATAAAATAATGCAGAGCATGAAGGATGTTATTAGACCACGAGACATATTTTCGTATTTAAATTCATTTCGAGAAGTGATAAAGCACAAAAGAGTAATGACGATGTATTATCAAATGAAAGTTAATTCGAGAAAGTAAAAACGGAGATTGAAAATTGAAAACAATTATTACTTGATCATCGTCTGGATATTTCTCGTGCATGATTCAGACAAACTAAGAATCTGTGCCAAGGCCGTTCTTTTGATTCTAACAAAAACAAAGGGAGCACGTCCGGGCTGTAGAGGGTTTAAAAATGAAATGAACGTTAACAAACATCATCCTAGGATCAGGTTGTTTGATCCGCAATAGGGTCTATTAAATGACTTCTTTTTCTAATTCATGATAAATATCAGGTCACCGATAAAGTGCCAAATGAGAACTTCGATGAATGGAAAGGAAAGAATATCATGAAAAATGCAAAAAAAAAAAAAAAATAGACTGGGGTGATTCTAAAATCCGCTAGTTTTGGGGTGAAAACGGTAAATAAATAGCTTCCGGTTATGTACTCTAAATTGCTTAGGAAACCAACCCAATTGTTTAAAATTCAGAAAACATTAATGAGCGTGAAAAAATTCAGCCAATAAAAAAATAGTTTCCCGTTATAAAGAAATAACATCTTGTCAAAAAGTTTCACACGTAAACAGCTTGCATTTGAGTAGTTTCAGCAGAATATATTTCATTTGATGAAGAAATAGTCAAGAAAAAAGAGAAATTTAGATAAAAACGATTATATTTTTAATTATACAAGATACTCTAAAATGGCGTCTTGATCATCCTAAATAAAATAAAAAAATTGACAAAATTTTCTTGGGTAAACACCAATCGTATAAAGATAATTGACGAAGTATTGACTGAAAAATAATTAAAAGAAAAAATGCATTGCAATAGTGAGATACGTAAATAATGAACATTAATTACTTAGATCGCAAAAATGATTAAAAAAATAATATGCAACTACCAAGAACTGTTATAAATGTCATCTTTAGATAATTTGGATTTTTATTTCTTTTTTTTCATTCAACGCGTCCGTCACTTTAACGATAAGGAAGTGTTAAGTGTGAACATAGAAGAAAGAGAGGATTTCCGTTAGGAGCAATTAAAAACACCAATAAAGAGTGATGTAAAATCCGCGTATTCCTAGACAAAAACGCTAATCTTTAAAAAAAAAAAAAATGTGATTGGGAATGGCACAAATATGTGAGGTGTTTAGCAAACAATTAAGCTGCAAGAATGCTGCTTCGAAAAATAACTAAATGCCGTAAGGTGAAAGGAAGGAACATAAGCTGGCAGCTGTAATGTTAAAACACAATGCTTCAAATGATAGGGGGACAAGCTAAAAGTTTGAAATTTAATCATAAATTAATTTTTTATCGATGTAGATGCTCGAAATACCATTTAAAGCCTGGCTACATAGATAAAAATATTTTTATTTCAAAAATTGTCACTTTTTGCTTCGGCCCCACCCCCCAATGAATTGAAAGTTATTGTGGTTAAACACCTCGTGTGATCGATTTCTTCGTATACATTTCGTCTTTTCACCTTAAAGATCTAAAAATTTTCTCTCCAAGGCACAGTTTTACACCTTCGAAAGATTTTTTTTTTAACCTTTCATGTAATTTTTTTTTTTACCAATTATTTTGGAGTACATTTTCTGATTTTTTTTTTTTTTACGTCAATCTAGTATAATTGTTTTTAGATTCTCCTAACGGAAACCTTTCCATCTTACGATTTTCAGACTTACCACTATTCCTGAATGAAATAAAAGAGAACGTAAGGTAAAAACCCAAACAATTTATAGAGGACAAGTATAACATTTCATGTTATTGCTCTTGGAAGCTGCATTTAATATTTTGTAACATGCTAGAAAATAGTACAAACTTGACAATCTACAGAAAGTTAGTAATGTTTATTATTTTCCTATCCTTGTAGTACAGTGCCTTTTTTCTTTCTCTTAATTATTTTTTAAAATCAATACTTCCTCAATTTTCTTTTTACGATTTGTGTTTACCTAGAAAATATTGCTTATTATGTGTTTTTTTTCAAGATGCCTTTTTAAAGAGTAATGTTTTATCGAAAAAGTTAATCTTGTCGTTTTTCATGACATCAAAGTTTATTCCGTTGAAACTCCTCAAATGCCAGCTGTTTTTACGTGTGAAACTTCTAAAAAGTAATTTGATATTTCCTTCCAACTGGAAACCAATTTTTTTTTTTTTTAGCTCTTTTTTTTCAGGCTTCAGTGTTTCCTGAATTTTATGTTTGCTATCTAAGCAATTTAGATAACATTACTGGAAGCTAATCGTTTTTAGCCCAAAACAACAAGCGTATTTCAGCATCACCCCACTATAACTTCTTTTTTGCATTTCTCGTAAACGATATGCTTTCTTTAAAAGAAAGGTACAACATTTCAGTAACTTCTGTCCAGAAGTTAAATGTAAGATGACTTTAAAAACACACATTGAAAAAATTTCATCAGTCTTGAGGCGATATTTTGAAAAAAAAAAAAAAAAAAAATGCAGGTATATTAAAAATTTGATTTTTTTTGTCCGTCCTCGCCCCCGAGGTCCTAAGAAATGGGCATTTTGTTCACATGGGTTTCATGTTTGTCTAACACCTTTACGAGACAGCTATTGATGTGGTTTTGGTTACAGTACAGGGATGACTTGCTTTGACCTGATCACCTGATTATAATTAGCCCAAAATGGACATGGGTTTAAGTTCGGCAAAAAAAAAAAAAAAAAAAAAAATTGCGCCCAATTTTCATTATATCGTCTGACCGACATGAAACCGAAAAGTAATGGTGTATATTTCATATTTTCATTATATAATCAGGGTCAGAAAACATCCAGCAGTTGGGGGTGTCAAATGACATATGGGCCCGTCCAACAATTTCTTAAGGGGAAAATCATAAATTTCCACCAGAATTTCTCCAATTAGAGGTGAAATCTCTATTCAGATACCTGTTGCTATCAGCGTAACGCGGATACTTGGTTTGTATCTCTCATGCACGAGGTCTGCAGATTTTGAACAACGTAATGAATATTTTTAACTACAATTTTAACCATTGCAATAGTTTTTACTCTCGATTTAACATTCACTTGACTCTATCTCCACACACACACACACACACACACACACACACACACATATATATATATATATAGCGAAATAAAAAGACGCATTACTAGTTATGTATATATATATATATATATATATATATATATATATATATATATATATATATATATATATATATATATATACACTACTCAAAACAATTAAGGGAACAAGATTTTGATTTATGATATTTCCGAATCTATGCTTTGTTTGGGTTCAGAAATAATGTTATGAGCTGAGCAATGATTGAGGAACCGAATACATCTGTGTGAGTTGAGTTGTCCTTTCTATGTCAATAAAAATGGGAGTTTCACCCTGAGTGAAAATTTCATTTTTCATTGAGTAGAAGTGGTCAAAATCAGCCTCAAAATGATGTGTTTCTGGCTTTGGGATATTTTGTTGTTTCCCTGTCATCACTGAGTGTGCGGCGGTATTTGTCCATAGTTGAGGTAGCTTGAGCATTACAGATGCTCAAGGAATGACATACCCAAAGAAGGGTTGCCCAGGGCCTTGGAGTGTCTCCTAGCGTCATCAACCGCCACTGGGGACGATACCAAGATGACGGGCTGTACACCAGACGACCTGGGGAAGGTCGCCGATGCATGACATCCGCCACCCGGAATCGACAGAATACTGCCCGGACACTGCAAAACGACTTCCAACGGGCGACTGGGGTCCGTGTCTCAAACCAGACTGTGCGCAACCGGCTTCACGAGGACGGCCTTCGGGCTACACGACTTGTTGTGGCCCCAGTTTTGACCCCAGCTCACCGGAGCACGTCTGGAGTTCGGCCGAGATCACGTCCAGTGGCAGTTACGCCACTGGACCCCAGGACTGTTCTCAGATGAAAGCAGATTCAGTGTTTCCACCATCGACCGCCGTATCAGTGTGGAGACATACTGGAAAGCGGTACGCACCGTGCAATATTGTGGAACATGGTCTGGGGGAGCATATGCACTGAGGCACTCACAGACCTCGTTGTGCTGAATGGTGGTACCCTGACAGCTGCACGATATGTGGAACAGATACTGGACCCTGTGGTAAGGCCTTTTGCTGGATTCAGGAAAAATTAAGATTGAAAAGGGCGTTCGTCAGGGAGATGCAATTTCTCCTAAATTACTTACAGCATGCCTAGAAAGTATTTTCAGTAAGCTAGACTGAGAAAACAAAGGAGTGAACATTAATTGAGAAAAGCTAAACCATTTAAGATTTGCAGATGAGATTGTCCTAATCTCATAAACAGCGGAGGCATTGCAAGAAATGTTAAAGGACCTGAACAGAGAAAGTCATAAAGTAGGACTGAAGATGAACCGAAGTAAAAATAAAATAATTTTTAATCCACAAACACCAAAGAGCGTCATTATAATAAGTGATGAAATTCTTGAAGACGTTGAGTACAACTACTTGGGACAAGTACTAAAATTAAGGAAAGATCATGATAGCGAAATAAAAAGACGCATTACTAGTTATGAAAAGTAGCTTGCCTGTTTGTATGAAACGAAGAGTATATAACGAATGCATAATTACAGCTATGACGTATGGTTGTAAGACCTGGAAACTAACAAAATAAATGGAAAATAAATTAATCCGTTCTCAGAGAGCAATGGAAAGGTCAATGTTGGGAATATCTTTAAATGACTGGAAAAGATCGACTTGGGTGAGAGCAGACTAGTCAAAGATACTGTGGGGGTTATAGAGGAACAGAAATGGAGGTGGGCAAGCCATATAGCAAGAATAAGGGATAACCGATGGAGCAAGAGGATTACTGACTGGACACCAAAAGAATGTAAGCGTGAAGAAAAAGGCCAGAAAAGAGATGGAGAGATGAGATAGAGAAATTTGCAGGGAAAACGTGGCAAAGATTGGCTCAGTCAAGGAATTCGTGGAAAAGGTTGGGTGAGGCCTTTGTTCAGCAGTGGACTATTTATGGCTGATCATAATGATGTTTTATATATATATATATATATATATATATATATATATATATATATATATATATATATATATATATATATATGTGTGTGTGTGTGTGTGTGTGTGTGTGTGTGTGTGTGTGTGTATTTTGTAATTAATTTACCATTATGAAATTTTTCTCATAATAACATTGGATATAGTGGTCATTGAAAGCTTTTATACCGGAATTATATCAAAACCGTGTATTTTATTGTGAAACGGTAATTATGCACAAGAAACAGGATTCAAATATCCAAAATTTTCCATAAAATTTCAAAAGAATTTCCGAGGATGAAAAATTGCCTTTCTGAAAAAAAAAATAAAATAGGTAAGAAGAAATCGATTGACTCGAAGATATTGCCTTTTATATGTATAGGTCGAATAATTTTCAAGTGATGGGATCATTAAAAGAAGTTGGAGATTTAGGGTGTTTTTTTTTTTTTTTTATGTATATAACAAGTGCTTTGAAATTGGATCATGACTGTCCCGATAAATTAGAAGAAAGGAATATTTGCATATTATGATGATCTTTGTTATACAATACCCTACTCCTTAGGTGATAAATAGTATGAAAGATAATTGGGGAGGTTTTTGCTGTCATATTGAAATTAATACGAGAAAGTAAAATTTATACACTTTTATGAAATTTGTAAGCATTTATAACATATTTCATGTATTGTACGTACAGTTATCATGCATGATTTGCAAAATTAAAATGTAAGTTGCAGGAGCACTGAAATTAGATTTCAATATATCGTCTTGATATTTTTGAATTTTATCAATTGTCTATATTATTTTTTTTGTGACTGCACTGGAAACATGAAGGAAAAAAATACTGTTCCATTTGTGAAGTTGTCACGAAACAAAACATCCGCTTTAGGAAAAATTCAAAAATACTGTCATGGACTGGTGTTAAAAATCGCATGTTTTGCGGCATAAGCGCCCATAATCAGCAACTTCCCCTAATGATTTCTAAATTGGATTGGAGGCACACCTCACTCTTGCTAAAAAAAAAAAAAAAATATGGTGAGAAAATTCTTCATTTGATAATGTTAAAATATTCCACTTATAGGGAAAAGAAGTTTTCAGAAGTAAAGAAAGCTGGAAGTTCATGTTTTTCAGGAAAGTTTCAATTGATGAGTCGTCATCGAAACAAGAAATTTAGATTTAGAAAGAATTTTATGCTTATGTGTATAACTAGAACCATAAAAGGGCGTGTTGAGCCTCGTGACTAAATTTAAAAACAGGAAATTTGCGCAGTGTAAAGAAAAAAAAAAATCCTTGGACATTGTACGCTTTATTTTTTGCCGTAATGTACTATTTAATGTAGCTCTTGACTAACCATAACTCCAAGATCTCCCTCTCATTAAGATTTTATTTCTTTCTTATCTTAGGTTTTTATCTTAGGTTTTTGATGTACTAATATGAACAGTTATAAAAATCGGCTTTTGTTTGTTTGTTTTTCTTTAGCAAGCAATTTATCTTAAAAAAAAAAAAAATTTGAACATGGCTGTCACCTCAAATGTTCAAAAAAGATATTGATTTTGATTCTAAGTAATCTCTCAATGGGAAATTGAAATCCATTCTAATGGCCGATATTAAAAACCGCGTTCGTTGTAAGGAAAACAATATTTTAATCTTCATTTTTGGGAAAACATTGAATGCTATCAGAAATTAAAAAGAGTATAAGAAATACGACAGTAGAAACTAAAAAGATTAAGAAGCATATGTAGAGAAATCGATAAATACATAAAATCCTTGCTTTAGATGTGGGAATTGCAAAATAACTATCTTTTGATATGGGTGTAGTGGGAAAAAATTCAAAACAACTTAGAATTGATTCGTTTTTATCTATATGAGGTGTTTCAAAGCATCATTTCTTGAATTTAAATAAATTACACAGCGTTGTGCTAGGTTATAAGAAATATTTGTTTGTCAATGAAAACCCTCATGACTGATTTAAAAAATGAGATGCAAAATCTCTTTTGTCAAAGCAAAATCATCACTTCGATAATAACAAAAATTATTTTAGAACCTGCAAAGTCCGTAGTCCTTGTACAGTTGGCCGCACTCCCGCCTTCCCTGAACTTCACCCATAGTCAGAGATGTGGCACCACTGTATTTGTTTGGATCTTTGGACACGTACCTTAGCAGTCTGAAGTGCTGGGACCTCGTAATAGTGACCTGGCTCGGACGGTGAGTAAAGGAATTTTCTTCTCAGCGTCTGTTCATTATCGAACCTATGTATCAATTGAATAGCGATAAGCATTAGGATATAAATGGACGCTGTATCGGGTGTCTAGTTTGGTATGGAGGTGGTATGGCTAGATGTGGAGGTGAGGGAGAGGAAGGGGGGTGGGTGGGCTTTCCCAGTCTGGGTAGCTTCGCAAATGATTTCAGGAAGAAGGTTCAACAGCAACAATCGTATGAATCTGGATATATAAGCAAACAAATACAGCACCACAAAGGTATGAGTCGCATATCACCATATTGGAGTCAACTAAAAATGGAAAATAACTACGTAAACATATCCTGCTGTTTCATTATAAAATTCAGGTGGCGCACAGAAGGTGCCGAACAAGATGAATATACTGCCACAGCATAAGTTCTATGTATGGTATTCCTGGTAGACATAACAGGGAACAGCATTTTTGCACCATGCCATCACCTGTGAAGGTATGCACAGTGCAACTACGATGTAGGCATACTGACCTGCTCATAAAACTATTAATGAACGTGTCTACATCAGGAATAGTTGGTTTTCAATAATCATTTTCATCGTTATTGACTAAAATAGTGTAATTGTGGTGACGGGTAAAGCCAAGTGGCCTCATGAATCAGCCTCCACCTCCCCCTCACCAACCATACGCCACATCACATGATAAGCCAAACACAACTGTCTGCTGCGCTTTACGTATCTCATAGTTGTATTCAGTGCCAAGTAAGACATTATTTAGCTCCATACAAAGGTGAAAATATGCCGTGTGTGTGTGTCCCTAACCATGTGAATATCTGTCGTCTCGCTCGTTTCCTGTACAGTACTGGGTTCCAGGTTAAGACAGCGTACGACTCAGCAAGAAACAGGAGAGCCCTCCCCTCCCCCGCCCATTCCCTCCACACCCCCAGTGGCCACACTTCTCCATAAAACCAGACACTCGATACGGTGTCCAGTTATATTCTAACACTTATCGCTGTTTAATTGACACATAGGTTTGACAATGCACAGACGCAGAGGAAAATTCCTTTACTCACTGTCCGTGCCAGGTCACTAATGCGAGTTACCACCTACGTGTCTAAAGATCCAAACAAATACAGTGGTGCCACATCGCTGACTATGCATGGGTGAAGTTCAGGGAACTCTTGAGTGCGGCCAACTGTTCTTGACATGAAAAAAATGTAACGATCATTGATTTGAATGATTTTAAATGTCTTAGAAATTATTGATTTTTTTTTTTTCTCAATCAAACCTCACTTCAAAGATTTTAAAAAGTGATAAATAACACTGAACCGCTATAAATGTAACTCAGGTTCATACTACTGACCTGAAGCTAAAATTGTTTTTCTCGGGAGAATCCGGTTCATATAACACTTTATGAAATATTCTTGAAATTGGTACAAAAAAATTACCTATCGCTTTAAAAAAAATCAAACAGTTTGTATGATACAATGCGTGATTTTTTTTTTTTTTTTAACATGCACTGGGAAAATTATGATTCAACCTTATTATGTAAATAGTGCTGCGGAATGAGGAGCATAGGAGAACGAGGCTAGTCAATTTGGTCCTGACATTTAAGATAAGTGACCAGTCTCACTCATAACCGAGTGAGCTATAGACTCAAACCATCCCTGGGTATGAACATGCACCGGCTCAATCTATCTAGAGATCCTTAATTAACTAGTAAACCAACAATCGCTATAATTTGTAATAAATCCTTTCCTGGTGTAAAGAAAATCATTTGTCTTTTCAGTGTAGAGTCACCCGTAGGACGAGGAAGGATGAATGAATGACGGAAAGACAGAAAAGGAAGGGAAAGTAAGGATGGAGAAGGCAGGCACCCACAAGCAACACTACATCTAGTGGATGATGAAAGCCCTTGCGTGCCACATTAGATTTAGGCATTATGGGTAGTAATTAAACTAAAATATTTTCCATAAACTTATCGAAAAAAGTTAGATTTTTAACATCTGCTTTTCTATGTTATTAAAAAGGATTAGTTAATTAAATTGAATTTTTTTGTATTATAGAGTCATATTACACCATACGACATATACCCGTGAGTATAATCATCGAGAGTTTTGATAATTTGATTAAAAACAATTCAGATTTAGTCATCAAAATAAATTAGCAAAAATATCATTCTAATATCAAAATATCAAACTAACCTTAGATTCTGTCCGTGCTTAATGATTTTAGTGATTGATCCCCCTCCCCCCAAAAAAAATGTGAGGAGAAAATAAGCATTGTCGTGAATTGTTATGAACGTCGGCTTAGGGGTCTTTCAATTTTGGATTAGCAAGCAGAGGCTGTTAAATGACTTAAATTTGCTCTTGCTAAATTCATGTTAATAGAGGCTATTGCCAGTTAACCATATATGTAACCTGTTTTGCTATTACATTATCCTTATGAGTCCTGAATGTTTAGTTGTTAGTTTGAGCATTAAACTTTATATTGTAATTTTACCTTTTTGAACCTGGAAATTTTGCGGGAAAGTAGTGATTTTAGTATTCTCATTTGAAGTGTTAATCTCTGTTAAGTAACATAAATTTGGCGACTTTTTATCAGAATATTCAGGATATTATCATAAGTATATTGTTTGATATTTTGTGACTGTCATTTATGCATGATGTCTACTATTACTACACTTGATGAAGCCAAAGATTTTTGTGAAATGTGCAAACAGTGTGATGTAGAAAGCAGAACAAAGAATGAACTTAAGCTTGTTGCTCAACAATCGGGAATTGCTGTTCGCTCTCATCATTCTAAAGATCAAATTGTTGACATGATCAATAAAAGCTTGTTTACTGTAACTCCAGATGAGCAAACGCGGATTTAAATAGCTAAGTTACAGCTAGCCCTGCAGGAGGCTCGTGCTAAGGAGGCTGAGTTTCAGGCTCGTACTAAGGAGGCTGAGTCTCAGGCTCGTATTCAGGAGGCACAGTCACAGGCACAGGCTCAGGTACAAATTGAACTTGCTAGGATTCAGGCAGACCATGAGTATCTCATGAAACAAGGTGGAACTGGATCATTTAGCTCTGATGATTTTGATGTAACAAAGTATTTTCAGTTGTTTGAGAGGGTAGCTACAGGTTTTAATTGGCACAAAAAGTATTAGCCAGTACTCCTCCAGAGTGTTCTCACCGGTAAAGCTCAAGTAACTTATGCATCTTTGCCTCAGGATCAATCTGATAATTATGATGTTAAGTGCTTGATTCTTAAGGCCTATGAGCTTGTTCCTGAAGCCTATAGAGTAAAATTTAGGACAACTTAAAAGCAAGATAAGCAATCCCATGTTGAGTATGCAAAAATCAAAGATCTGTTAGAGCAGTGGTTAAATTCTAAGAATGTAAATTCTGATTTTTATAAATTTAAGCAGATGATTTTGCTGGAGGACTTCAAAAGGTGTATTAATAAAGATGTAAGCCTATATCTTGATGAGAAAAGAATAGATAATTTCTCATGCTGCAGTTTTAGCTGATGAATATGTTCTCATTCACAAGAAATATTCTAAAGAAAAAAGGAAAGCTGAGAGTCAGTACGTTGCCTCTACTCAGAGTACAGGTAACAGGAAAGAGAAGATGATGTTTCTCAGGAAGTAAATACCAGCTCCACCTCTACATTTCAGAAAAGTAAATGTACTTATTGTAGTAAGCTTGGTCATGCTACGGAGAAATGTTTCAGGAGACAGCGTGATGTGAACAAAAAGGAGTCTTTAAATATTCAGTCAATTGAACTAGTGTCCACCCTTGAGAGTTCCCAGAATTCTTTAACCGAGTTAACTGAACCTGCTTTGAGGGGTAAATTAAATTCTCATGATGAAGCTCCACTTTTGAGCAGTAACGTGGGTGACACTCTCGAGTTCATATTCTAATTTCCTCTGATGGTTTTGTCAGTCCTCTGAACAGTAATGACAGGAAATCAGTTAAAATATATCGTGATACAGGTGCTTGCCAATCCCTTATGCTGACCAGTGTTCTAGGCTCTAATGTTGATTCCTCTGATGAAACTGTAATCTTACAAGGTGTAGGGAATAATTAATTCTCTGTCCCTCTGTGCAGAGTGAATTTAGAGTCTGGTTTTGTTAATGGTTCCGTTATGGTTGGGTTGGTTGAGACACTCCCAATGTCAGGTGTAACTTTCTTACTTGGAAATGATATTTCTGGAAGTCATGTGTGTCCCGCTCCTCAGTTGTCTAGTGAACCAGTGACTGCGACCCAGGATTGTGATATCCCTGATGTGTTCTCTGCATGTGCTGTCACTAGGGCTGTCTAAAGTTACTGGTGACTTAGAGGATAATGATGTTATCCTAGCTGACACTTTTCTTGCTAATTTGGACCATTCACCAGATGAGGCAGTACCTCGTAGTGTTCATAATTTGTCTCGTCAAGAGTTGGTTGAGTTGCAGGTTGCTGACCCTGAGTTGAAAGGTCTAGCTAACTCTGCTTGCAGTGAGGAAGAGTCAGCTGGTGCTTCTACTTGTTATTATATAAAGTCAGGAGAACTTATGAGAAAGTGGATACAATTTTTTCTATCGTTTTACAGTCCGTGGTCTAGTGACCGGAATTTTTGTGGTGCCTGCAATACGGTTCAAACCCTTTCGCCTTATGCCTGTCCTCTTTATTCTTAATGTAACATTCCAGATTTTGTGACCAGGATTTACGCAATAGTAACACAGCGTGTTATTTAGGTTCAACCTACGAGGTGATCTTCCATGTGCCGACCGATGTCTACTGGGACTTCAGCCGTACTTTTGTTCCGCACTGTTACCTGGTGTGCGGCAACGAGTCCTTGAGCTAAAGACTGTGTTTGTTTGTGAACTGGACGAGACTGTCTCTGGCCCTTGAGAGGACAAATCTTTATATTAGGTCCATTTATTATTCTGTTTTAAAATATGTCGTTAATAACAGTTCCTCAAATAATTTATATATTCTTAAAGTTCTCTAATTTAAATGTCTGGTCACATTTTTATTTTCAAGTGGTTTTTGTTTTTCTTTTCCATCAGTACATAATGTTGATCTATGGTATAAGTTATAGTCAATTGGAAGTAAATTTTTGTATAGTTTACTATCTACATGTGAAATTTCTGGTCGTGTCATTATTGTTTACTTTAGAGTAAATTGCATCTGTTTACTGTTCATTACCTAGTGTGTGTTTTGTTTCCTGAGTTTGGTTTTCTGCTTGTTCTTGTGTCTAATTTTGTTTCGGAATTTGTATTTTGTTGATCGTATTCTGGTTTTTGTGTCAGGTATTTGTCACTCTTAATGCTGATCCTTCAGGCACTAATTTTGGTACTTTGCTTAGCATAGTGGGTTTACACACTAAAGTACAGTCTACATTTCTCTTGATTGCTTATAAAACATGTCAGTGTAAATTGTATAACTGGCTGTGTACTTGATAATATATATATATATATATATATATATATATGTAATTGCTTGGTTCGTTAAAAAAGTGTTCGTATATTATGGATAGTTACGTAAGTGAGGAAGTGTTAACTAATATAACCTTGGAGAAAAGGAGATTCAGTCGTGGTGTGATGTGAGGTGAGGGAGGTGTTGTTGTTGATCCAGCTCAACATGTCAATATCGTTTGATCATCACATCTGAGTCAAGACACTCGCTCGCCTCTCCCTGGTGGTGATGATGATGATGGTGGGGAAAAGAGGTGGGGGTCGTGGTGGGGTGGTGGGGTAGGTGGTGGAGGTTCAATTGTGCTCTGCTTTACTCAGGTGTCACCACTCACATTCTTTGTTTGTTCTTGTATGTTTTATTTTCTTTACTTGTTGAGATTAACTTATAGGCCCGTAGAGTAATTGATGGACGTAATTTATCTCTGCCATTGTTTCTCGTAATCATGGGGTTGTGGTTGAGGTGGTTAGGCGCGATTAGGGACGAAGTTAAGATGTGTAGATGCTCCGCCAGCTCTTGCTCTCTGCTTTGCTTGTTTGTGTTTTGTTACTTTCTTGTTACTTGTGATTGCGTGAAGTCGCCAAATTGAGCGTAGTCGGTTCGCTTGCTGCTGTTGTTTACCGTTGTTGCGTTTCAAGAGAGAAGTCTGCTCCGTATTAATTCATTAGGTGTGGTTTGATTGTAGTCGTAGATTATTTTGACTGTAATTTGTACGTTGGTTGTCGATGTTCGTAGTTTATCGTTGCATAAACTCTTAAGGCTTGGTTTGATCGTCGTTGGTCCGTTTTTACCGCTAGCCACCAATGTAAGCAGACTTAGCCAAGGAGTGTAATTTTATAGAGAAGGTTAACTGGTTGTATCGTCGATGGGAGTGACACCATGAGAGAAAGTAATGGTTAGTCGTTGTAGATGTCAGGGGAGTCCTTCTCTGTTCCGTTATTATCTTCGTATTTTAAGTGGTATGATGAAATAGGCAGATTTGGGTCGATGGAGTTTATTATGAAACAGTTATATGAGTAAAAATTAAGAGCTTGGCGTGACCCGTGTAGCCAATGGTTAATATCAGTTTGTGCTAGCAGCAGTCTTTCTACTTTACTCTCACTCTCCTACTCCCTAACGCTCTCTGTTCTCTCTCTTGTTCTCTACTTGTCTATCTAACTTTCCTACATGTGATATAGTACTTATATCCCCCTCTAGCTTCCGGTTAAAGTGTGTGGGCGTACGTGTGAGTACGTTTGTGCATGTGTGTGTGTCGGTCATGTCTCCGGCATATGATCAGGGGTGTTTTATTTTATTTTTTTTTTTTTTTCGTGCTCGACTCTAAGCATAGGCTTCACAGCCTGCTGTCAAGGCCCAGTAGTCCACCTCCATATTCATTCAAGTACAGGGGATGTGTAGCTGTCTCCTCTTGGAGAACTCGGACATTACTACCTGTTTTACCAGCTGACTCTTCCTCACTGCAAGCAGAGTTAGCTAGACCTTTCAACTCAGGGTCAGCAACCTGCAACTCAACCAACTCTTGACGAGACAAATTATGAACACTACGAGGTACTGCCTCATCTGGTGAATGGTCCAAATTAGCAAGAAAAGTGTCAGCTAGGATAACATCATTATCCTCTAAGTCACCAGTAACTTTAGACAGCCCTAGTGACAGCACATGCAGAGAACACATCAGGGATATCACAATCCTGGGTCGCAGTCACTGGTTCACTAGACAACTGAGGAGCGGGACACACATGACTTCCAGAAATATCATTTCCAAGTAAGAAAGTTACACCTGACATTGGGAGTGTCTCAACCAACCCAACCATAACGGAACCATTAACAAAACCAGACTCTAAATTCACTCTGCACAGAGGGACAGAGAATTAATTATTCCCTACACCTTGTAAGATTACAGTTTCATCAGAGGAATCAACATTAGAGCCTAGAACACTGGTCAGCATAAGGGACTGGCAAGCACCTGTATCACGATATATTTTAACTGATTTCCTGTCATTACTGTTCAGAGGACTGACAAAACCATCAGAGGAAATTAGAATATGAACTCGAGAGTGTCACCCACGTTACTGCTCAAAAGTGGAGCTTCATCATGAGAATTTAATTTACCCCTCAAAGCAGGTTCAGTTAACTCGGTTAAAGAATTCTGGGAACTCTCAAGGGTGGACACTAGTTCAATTGACTGAATATTTAAAGACTCCTTTTTGTTCACATCACGCTGTCTCCTGAAACATTTCTCCGTAGCATGACCAAGCTTACTACAATAAGTACATTTACTTTTCTGAAATGTAGAGGTGGAGCTGGTATTTACTTCCTGAGAAACATCATCTTCTCTTTCCTGTTACCTGTACTCTGAGTAGAGGCAACGTACTGACTCTCAGCTTTCCTTTTTTCTTTAGAATATTTCTTGTGAATGAGAACATATTCATCAGCTAAAACTGCAGCATGAGAAATTATCTATTCTTTTCTCATCAAGATATAGGCTTACATCTTTATTAATACACCTTTTGAAGTCCTCCAGCAAAATCATCTGCTTAAATTTATAAAAATCAGAATTTACATTCTTAGAATTTAACCACTGCTCTAACAGATCTTTGATTTTTGCATACTCAACATGGGATTGCTTATCTTGCTTTTAAGTTGTCCTAAATTTTACTCTATAGGCTTCAGGAACAAGCTCATAGGCCTTAAGAATCAAGCACTTAACATCATAATTATCAGATTGATCCTGAGGCAAAGATGCATAAGTTACTTGAGCTTTACCGGTGAGAACACTCTGGAGGAGTACTGGCTAATACTTTTTGTGCCAATTAAAACCTGTAGCTACCCTCTCAAACAACTGAAAATACTTTGTTACATCAAAATCATCAGAGCTAAATGATCCAGTTCCACCTTGTTTCATGAGATACTCATGGTCTGCCTGAATCCTAGCAAGTTCAATTTGTACCTGAGCCTGTGCCTGTGACTGTGCCTCCTGAATACGAGCCTGAGACTCAGCCTCCTTAGTACGAGCCTGAAACTCAGCCTCCTTAGCACGAGCCTCCTGCAGGGCTAGCTGTAACTTAGCTATTTAAATCCGCGTTTGCTCATCTGGAGTTACAGTAAACAAGCTTTTATTGATCATGTCAACAATTTGATCTTTAGAATGATGAGAGCGAACAGCAATTCCCGATTGTTGAGCAACAAGCTTAAGTTCATTCTTTGTTCTGCTTTCTACATCACACTGTTTGCACATTTCACAAAAATCTTTGGCTTCATCAAGTGTAGTAATAGTAGACATCATGCATAAATGACAGTCACAAAATATCAAACAATATACTTATGATAATATCCTGAATATTCTGATAAAAAGTCGCCAAATTTATGTTACTTAACAGAGATTAACACTTCAAATGAGAATACTAAAATCACTACTTTCCCGCAAAATTTCCAGGTTCAAAAAGGTAAAATTACAATATAAAGTTTAATGCTCAAACTAACAACTAAACATTCAGGACTCATAAGGATAATGTAATAGCAAAACAGGTTACATATATGGTTAACTGGCAATAGCCTCTATTAACATGAATTTAGCAAGAGCAAATTTAAGTCATTTAACAGCCTCTGCTTGCTAATCCAAAATTGAAAGACCCCTAAGCCGACGTTCATAACAATTCACGACAATGCTTATTTTCTCCTCACATTTTTTTTGGGGGGAGGGGGATCAATCACTAAAATCATTAAGCACGGACAGAATCTAAGGTTAGTTTGATATTTTGATATTAGAATGATATTTTTGCTAATTTATTTTGATGACTAAATCTGAATTGTTTTTAATCAAATTATCAAAACTCTCGATGATTATACTCACGGGTATATGTCGTATGGTGTAATATGACTCTATAATACAAAAAAATTCAATTTAATTAACTAATCCTTTTTAATAACATAGAAAAGCAGATGTTAAAAATCTAACTTTTTTCGATAAGTTTATGGAAAATATTTTAGTTTAATTACTACCCATAATGCCTAAATCTAATGTGGCACGCAAGGGCTTTCATCATCCACTAGATGTAGTGTTGCTTGTGGGTGCCTGCCTTCTCCATCCTTACTTTCCCTTCCTTTTCTGTCTTTCCGTCATTCATTCATCCTTCCTCGTCCTACGGGTGACTCTACACTGAAAAGACAAATGATTTTCTTTACACCAGGAAAGGATTTATTACAAATTATAGCGATTGTTGGTTTACTAGTTAATTAAGGATCTCTAGATAGATTGAGCCGGTGCATGTTCATACCCAGGGATGGTTTGAGTCTATAGCTCACTCGGTTATGAGTGAGACTGGTCACTTATCTTAAATGTCAGGACCAAATTGACTAGCCTCGTTCTCCTATGCTCCTCATTCCGCAGCACTATTTACATAATAAGGTTGAATCATAATTTTCCCAGTGCATGTTAAAAAAAAAAAAAAAATCACGCATTGTATCATACAAACTGTTTGATTTTTTTTTAAAGCGATAGGTAATTTTTTTGTACCAATTTCAAGAATATTTCATAAAGTGTTATATGAACCGGATTCTCCCGAGAAAAACAATTTTAGCTTCAGGTCAGTAGTATGAACCTGAGTTACATTTATAGCGGTTCAGTGTTATTTATCACTTTTTAAAATCTTTGAAGTGAGGTTTGATTGAGAAAAAAAAAAAATCAATAATTTCTAAGACATTTAAAATCATTCAAATCAATGATCGTTACATTTTTTTCATGTCAAGAACAGTTGGCCGCACTCAAGAGTTCCCTGAACTTCACCCATGCATAGTCAGCGATGTGGCACCACTGTATTTGTTTGGATCTTTAGACACGTAGGTGGTAACTCGCATTAGTGACCTGGCACGGACAGTGAGTAAAGGAATTTTCCTCTGCGTCTGTGCATTGTCAAACCTATGTGTCAATTAAACAGCGATAAGTGTTAGAATATAACTGGACACCGTATCGAGTGTCTGGTTTTATGGAGAAGTGTGGCCACTGGGGGTGTGGAGGGAATGGGCGGGGGAGGGGAGGGCTCTCCTGTTTCTTGCTGAGTCGTACGCTGTCTTAACCTGGAACCCAGTACTGTACAGGAAACGAGCGAGACGACAGATATTCACATGGTTAGGGACACACACACACGGCATATTTTCACCTTTGTATGGAGCTAAATAATGTCTTACTTGGCACTGAATACAACTATGAGATACGTAAAGCGCAGCAGACAGTTGTGTTTGGCTTATCATGTGATGTGGCGTATGGTTGGTGAGGGGGAGGTGGAGGCTGATTCATGAGGCCACTTGGCTTTACCCGTCACCACAATTACACTATTTTAGTCAATAACGATGAAAATGATTATTGAAAACCAACTATTCCTGATGTAGACACGTTCATTAATAGTTTTATGAGCAGGTCAGTATGCCTACATCGTAGTTGCACTGTGCATACCTTCACAGGTGATGGCATGGTGCAAAAATGCTGTTCCCTGTTATGTCTACCAGGAATACCATACATAGAACTTATGCTGTGGCAGTATATTCATCTTGTTCGGCACCTTCTGTGCGCCACCTGAATTTTATAATGAAACAGCAGGATATGTTTACGTAGTTATTTTCCATTTTTAGTTGACTCCAATATGGTGATATGCGACTCATACCTTTGTGGTGCTGTATTTGTTTGCTTATATATATCCAGATTCATACGATTGTTGCTGTTGAACCTTCTTCCTGAAATCATTTGCGAAGCTACCCAGACTGGGAAAGCCCACCCACCCCCCTTCCTCTCCCTCACCTCCACATCTAGCCATACCACCTCCATACCAAACTAGACACCCGATACAGCGTCCATTTATATCCTAATGCTTATCGCTATTCAATTGATACATAGGTTCGATAATGAACAGACGCTGAGAAGAAAATTCCTTTACTCACCGTCCGAGCCAGGTCACTATTACGAGGTCCCAGCACTTCAGACTGCTAAGGTACGTGTCCAAAGATCCAAACAAATACAGTGGTGCCACATCTCTGACTATGGGTGAAGTTCAGGGAAGGCGGGAGTGCGGCCAACTGTACAAGGACTACGGACTTTGCAGGTTCTAAAATAATTTTTGTTATTATCGAAGTGATGATTTTGCTTTGACAAAAGAGATTTTGCATCTCATTTTTTAAATCAGTCATGAGGGTTTTCATTGACAAACAAATATTTCTTATAACCTAGCACAACGCTGTGTAATTTATTTAAATTCAAGAAATGATGCTTTGAAACACCTCATATAGATAAAAACGAATCAATTCTAAGTTGTTTTGAATTTTTTCCCACTACACCCATATCAAAAGATAGTTATTTTGCAATTCCCACATCTAAAGCAAGGATTTTATGTATTTATCGATTACTCTACATATGCTTCTTAATCTTTTTAGTTTCTACTGTCGTATTTCTTATACTCTTTTTAATTTCTGATAGCATTCAATGTTTTCCCAAAAATGAAGATTAAAATATTGTTTTCCTTACAACGAACGCGGTTTTTAATATCGGCCATTAGAATGGATTTCAATTTCCCATTGAGAGATTACTTAGAATCAAAATCAATATCTTTTTTGAACATTTGAGGTGACAGCCATGTTCAAATTTTTTTTTTTTTAAGATAAATTGCTTGCTAAAGAAAAAAAAAAAAAAAAAAGCCGATTTTTATAACTGTTCATATTAGTACATCAAAAACCTAAGATAAAAACCTAAGATAAGAAAGAAATAAAATCTTAATGAGAGGGAGATCTTGGAGTTATGGTTAGTCAAGAGCTACATTAAATAGTACATTACGGCAAAAAATAAAGCGTACAATGTCCAAGGATTTTTCTTTTTCTTTACACTGCGCAAATTTCCTGTTTTTAAATTTAGTCACGAGGCTCAACACGCCCTTTTATGGTTCTAGTTATACACATAAGCATAAAATTCTTTCTAAATCTAAATTTCTTGTTTCGATGACGACTCATCAATTGAAACTTTCCTGAAAAACATGAACTTCCAGCTTTCTTTACTTCTGAAAACTTCTTTTCCCTATAAGTGGAATATTTTAACATTATCAAATGAAGAATTTTCTCACCATATTTTTTTTTTTTTTTTTAGCAAGAGTGAGGTGTGCCTCCAATCCAATTTAGAAATCATTAGGGGAAGTTGCTGATTATGGGCGCTTATGCCGCAAAACATGCGATTTTTAACACCAGTCCATGACAGTATTTTTGAATTTTTCCTAAAGCGGATGTTTTGTTTCGTGACAACTTCACAAATGGAACAGTATTTTTTTCCTTCATGTTTCCAGTGCAGTCACAAAAAAAATAATATAGACAATTGATAAAATTCAAAAATATCAAGACGATATATTGAAATCTAATTTCAGTGCTCCTGCAACTTACATTTTAATTTTGCAAATCATGCATGATAACTGTACGTACAATACATGAAATATGTTATAAATGCGTACAAATTTCATAAAAGTGTATAAATTTTACTTTCTCGTATTAATTTCAATATGACAGCAAAAACCTCCCCAATTATCTTTCATACTATTTATCACCTAAGGAGTAGGGTATTGTATAACAAAGATCATCATAATATGCAAATATTCCTTTCTTCTAATTTATCGGGACAGTCATGATCCAATTTCAAAGCACTTGTTATATATATATAAAAAAAAAAAACCCTAAATCTCCAACTTTTAATGATCCCATCACTTGAAAATTATTCGACCTATACATATAAAAGGCAATATCTTCGAGTCAATCGATTTCTTCTTACCTATTTTTTTTTTTTTTTTTCAGAAAGGCAATTTTTCATCCTCGGAAATTCTTTTGAAATTTTATGGAAAATTTTGGATATTTGAATCCTGTTTCTTGTGCATAATTACCGTTTCACAATAAAATACCCGGTTTTGATATAATTCCGGTATAAAAGCTTTCAATGACCACTATATCCAATGTTATTATGAGAAAAATTTCATAATGGTAAATTAATTACAAAATACACACACACACACACACACACACATATATATATATATATATATATATATATATATATATATATATATATATATATATATATATATATATATATATATAAAACATCATTATGATCAGCCATAAATAGTCCACTGCTGAACAAAGGCCTCACCCAACCTTTTCCACGAATTCCTTGACTGAGCCAATCTTTGCCACGTTTTCCCTGCAAATTTCTCTATCTCATCTCTCCATCTCTTTTCTGGCCTTTTTCTTCACGCTTACATTCTCTTGGTGTCCAGTCAGTAATCCTCTTGCTCCATCGGTTATCCCTTATTCTTGCTATATGGCTTGCCCACCTCCATTTCTGTTCCTCTATAACCCCCACAGTATCTTTGACTAGTCTGCTCTCACCCAAGTCGATCTTTTCCAGTCACTTAAAGATATTCCCAACATTGACCTTTCCATTGCTCTCTGAGAACGGATTAATTTATTTTCCATTTATTTTGTTAGTTTCCAGGTCTTACAACCATACGTCATAGCTGTAATTATGCATTCGTTATATACTCTTCGTTTCATACAAACAGGCAAGCTACTTTTCATAACTAGTAATGCGTCTTTTTATTTCGCTATCATGATCTTTCCTTAATTTTAGTACTTGTCCCAAGTAGTTGTACTCAACGTCTTCAAGAATTTCATCACTTATTATAATGACGCTCTTTGGTGTTTGTGGATTAAAAATTATTTTATTTTTACTTCGGTTCATCTTCAGTCCTACTTTATGACTTTCTCTGTTCAGGTCCTTTAACATTTCTTGCAATGCCTCCGCTGTTTATGAGATTAGGACAATCTCATCTGCAAATCTTAAATGGTTTAGCTTTTCTCAATTAATGTTCACTCCTTTGTTTTCTCAGTCTAGCTTACTGAAAATACTTTCTAGGCATGCTGTAAGTAATTTAGGAGAAATTGCATCTCCCTGACGAACGCCCTTTTCAATCTTAATTTTTCCTGAATCCAGCAAAAGGCCTTACCACAGGGTCCAGTATCTGTTCCACATATCGTGCAGCTGTCAGGGTACCACCATTCAGCACAACGAGGTCTGTGAGTGCCTCAGTGCATATGCTCCCCCAGACCATGTTCCACAATATTGCACGGTGCGTACCGCTTTCCAGTATGTCTCCACACTGATACGGCGGTCGATGGTGGAAACACTGAATCTGCTTTCATCTGAGAACAGTCCTGGGGTCCAGTGGCGTAACTGCCACTGGACGTGATCTCGGCCGAACTCCAGACGTGCTCCGGTGAGCTGGGGTCAAAACTGGGGCCACAACAAGTCGTGTAGCCCGAAGGCCGTCCTCGTGAAGCCGGTTGCGCACAGTCTGGTTTGAGACACGGACCCCAGTCGCCCGTTGGAAGTCGTTTTGCAGTGTCCGGGCAGTATTCTGTCGATTCCGGGTGGCGGATGTCATGCATCGGCGACCTTCCCCAGGTCGTCTGGTGTACAGCCCGTCATCTTGGTATCGTCCCCAGAGGCGGTTGATGACGCTAGGAGACACTCCAAGGCCCTGGGCAACCCTTCTTTGGGTATGTCATTCCTTGAGCATCTGTAATGCTCAAGCTACCTCAACTATGGACAAATACCGCCGCACACTCAGTGATGACAGGGAAACAACAAAATATCCCAAAGCCAGAAACACCTCATTTTGAAGCTGATTTTGACCACTTCTACTCAATGAAAAATGAAATTTTCACTCAGGGTGAAACTCCCATTTTTATTGACATAGAAAGGACAACTCAACTCACACAGATGTATTCGGTTCCTCAATCATTGCTCAGCTCATAACATTATTTCTGAACCCAAACAAAGCATAGATTCGGAAATATCATAAATCAAAATCTTGTTCCCTTAATTGTTTTGAGTAGTGTATATATATATATATATATATATATATATATATATATAAATATATATATATATATATATATATATATATATATATATATACATAACTAGTAATGCGTCTTTTTATTTCGCTATATATATATATGTGTGTGTGTGTGCGTGTGTGTGTGCGTGTGTGTGTGTGTGTGTGTGTGTGTGTGTGTGTGGAGATAGAGTCAAGTGAATGTTAAATCGAGAGTAAAAACTATTGCAATGGTTAAAATTGTAGTTAAAAATATTCATTACGTTGTTCAAAATCTGCAGACCTCGTGCATGAGAGATACAAACCAAGTATCCGCGTTACGCTGATAGCAACAGGTATCTGAATAGAGATTTCACCTCAAATTGGAGAAATTCTGGTGGAAATTTATGATTTTCCCCTTAAGAAATTGTAGGACGGGCCCATATGGCACTTGACACCCCCAACTGCTGGATGGTTTCTGACCCTGATTATATAATGAAAATATGAAATATACACCTTTACTTTTCGGTTTCATGTCGGTCAGACGATACAATGAAAATTGGGCGCAATTTTTTTTTTTTTTTTTTTTTTTTTTTGCCGAACTTAAACCCATGTCCATTTTGGGCTAATTATAATCAGGTGATCAGGTCAAAGCAAGTCATCCCTGTACTGTAACCAAAACCACATCAATAGCTGTCTCGTAAAGGTGTTAGACAAACATGAAACCCATGTGAACAAAATGCCCATTTCTTAGGACCTCGGGGGCGAGGACGGACAAAAAAATCAAATTTTTAATATACCTGCATTTTTTTTTTTTTTCAAAATATCGCCTCAAGACTGATGAAATTTTTTCAATGTGTGTTTTTAAAGTCATCTTACATTTAACTTCTGGACAGAAGTTACTGAAATGTTGTACCTTTCTTTTAAAGAAAGCATATCGTTTACGAGAAATGCAAAAAAGAAGTTATAGTGGGGTGATGCTGAAATACGCTTGTTGTTTTGGGCTAAAAACGATTAGCTTCCAGTAATGTTATCTAAATTGCTTAGATAGCAAACATAAAATTCAGGAAACACTGAAGCCTGAAAAAAAGAGCTAAAAAAAAAAAAATTGGTTTCCAGTTGGAAGGAAATATCAAATTACTTTTTAGAAGTTTCACACGTAAAAACAGCTGGCATTTGAGGAGTTTCAACGGAATAAACTTTGATGTCATGAAAAACGACAAGATTAACTTTTTCGATAAAACATTACTCTTTAAAAAGGCATCTTGAAAAAAAACACATAATAAGCAATATTTTCTAGGTAAACACAAATCGTAAAAAGAAAATTGAGGAAGTATTGATTTTAAAAAATAATTAAGAGAAAGAAAAAAGGCACTGTACTACAAGGATAGGAAAATAATAAACATTACTAACTTTCTGTAGATTGTCAAGTTTGTACTATTTTCTAGCATGTTACAAAATATTAAATGCAGCTTCCAAGAGCAATAACATGAAATGTTATACTTGTCCTCTATAAATTGTTTGGGTTTTTACCTTACGTTCTCTTTTATTTCATTCAGGAATAGTGGTAAGTCTGAAAATCGTAAGATAGAAAGGTTTCCGTTAGGAGAATCTAAAAACAATTATACTAGATTGACGTAAAAAAAAAAAAAATCAGAAAATGTACTCCAAAATAATTGGTAAACAAAAAAAATTACATGAAAGGTTAAAAAAAAAAAATCTTTCGAAGGTGTAAAACTGTGCCTTGGAGAGAAAATTTTTAGATCTTTAAGGTGAAAAGACGAAATGTATACGAAGAAATCGATCACACGAGGTGTTTAACTATAATAACTTTCAATTCATTGGGGGGTGGGACCGAAGCAAAAAGTGACAATTTTTGAAATAAAAATATTTTTATCTATGTAGCCAGGCTTTAAATGGTATTTCGAGCATCTACATCGATAAAAAAATTAATTTATGATTAAATTTCAAACTTTTAGCTTGTCCCCCTATCATTTGAAGCATTGTGTTTTAACATTACAGCTGCCAGCTTATGTTCCTTCCTTTCACCTTACGGCATTTAGTTATTTTTCGAAGCAGCATTCTTGCAGCTTGTTTGCTAAACACCTCACATATTTGTGCCATTCCCAATCACATTTTTTTTTTTAAAGATTAGCGTTTTTGTCTAGGAATACGCGGATTTTACATCACTCTTTATTGGTGTTTTTAATTGCTCCTAACGGAAATCCTCTCTTTCTTCTATGTTCACACTTAACACTTCCTTATCGTTAAAGTGACGGACGCGTTGAATGAAAAAAAATAAAAATCCAAATTATCTAAAGATGACATTTATAACAGTTCTTGGTAGTTGCATATTATTTTTTTAATCATTTTTGCGATCTAAGTAATTAATGTTCATTATTTACGTATCTCACTATTGCAATGCATTTTTTCTTTTAATTATTTTTCAGTCAATACTTCGTCAATTATCTTTATACGATTGGTGTTTACCCAAGAAAATTTTGTCAATTTTTTTATTTTATTTAGGATGATCAAGACGCCATTTTAGAGTATCTTGTATAATTAAAAATATAATCGTTTTTATCTAAATTTCTCTTTTTTCTTGACTATTTCTTCATCAAATGAAATATATTCTGCTGAAACTACTCAAATGCAAGCTGTTTACGTGTGAAACTTTTTGACAAGATGTTATTTCTTTATAACGGGAAACTATTTTTTTATTGGCTGAATTTTTTCACGCTCATTAATGTTTTCTGAATTTAAAACAATTGGGTTGGTTTCCTAAGCAATTTAGAGTACATAACCGGAAGCTATTTATTTACCGTTTTCACCCCAAAACTAGCGGATTTTAGAATCACCCCAGTCTATTTTTTTTTTTTTTTGCATTTTTCATGATATTCTTTCCTTTCCATTCATCGAAGTTCTCATTTGGCACTTTATCGGTGACCTGATATTTATCATGAATTAGAAAAAGAAGTCATTTAATAGACCCTATTGCGGATCAAACAACCTGATCCTAGGATGATGTTTGTTAACGTTCATTTCAAATGTTTCGATTTTTTTTTTAAACCCTCTACGGCCCGGACGTGCTCCCTTTGTTTTTGTTAGAATCAAAAGAACGGCCTTGGCACAGATTCTTAGTTTGTCTGAATCATGCACGAGAAATATCCAGACGATGATCAAGTAATAATTGTTTTCAATTTTCAATCTCCGTTTTTACTTTCTCGAATTAACTTTCATTTGATAATACATCGTCATTACTCTTTTGTGCTTTATCACTTCTCGAAATGAATTTAAATACGAAAATATGTCTCGTGGTCTAATAACATCCTTCATGCTCTGCATTATTTTATTTCTTATGTCTAGAGACAAAAAATAAAATTTATTAATCTCGGCGACCCAGTCATGAAACAAAATTTATTGTGCTGAAGCACCACAAATACCAGGTATTTCTATATGTGAATCGATTTTTTTAAAAGCTTGCTTCATTTATTTTTGGCGCACGTATTTTTTTTTTTCTTTTTAACTAAACAACCTTGCGCTCAAATGTTTTCTGAATGTCAGAAACAATTGTGTATGTTTCCCAAGCACTTTAGAGGGCGTTGCATATTTATTGTTTTCGCCGAAACATAACAGGATTTTAGCTTCACTTCTGTCAACCTGTTTTGCATTTCTCCCCAAGAGAATGCATTCTTCAATAAATGGTTACATTTGGCACTAATTTCTATCCTCAAGTGACACCGTGAAGGAAAGAAAACGCAACTTAAATTCACATTTAAACGATTTCTTGACATACGAATTCACATTTCTTTAAAGTAGTCGAATTTTCTAACGTAAAATGTTTTTGAAATATCATGTATTTTTCTCTTATTTTTGATAGATTTGAAGCTCATTTCATGAAGCATATTTATCGTTCTCGCAGTAAATGATATGATTCCGTGCATCTGTTCAAAAGTATGTGGTTTTATTACTCTTAAAATAGTCAAAATGAGTTGCCACGTCACGCTCTTTTTCATCCTTAAGTTTACTAGTAGCTCAATAAAAAGTCATTTAAGAGCCACTCCTTGCTAATGCAAAACTGAAAAGAGCCCTAAGCCGACGTTAATAACAATTCATGACAATGCTTCTGTTTTTTTTTTGTTTTTTTTTTTTGAGGGAGGGGGAAGGGTTGGATCAATCACTAAAATTTTAAACGCGGTGAATAAGACTGTTTGTGTAATATTTTAATATTAGAATGATTTTTTGGATTTGTCTCATATTTTGATGAATAAATCTGAAATGTTTTTAATCCAATTATCAAAACTCGCTTTGACTTTACTCACGGATACATGTCGTATGGTGTAATATAACCCGGTATAATAGACAATAATAATTCAGTCCAGTTTATGAGATAATCATTTTCAATGATATAGAAAAGTATGAAAAAAAATTCTAACCAACAATTTTATGGAAAATATATTAATATTTAATTACCACCCACTGGATGTAGTATTGGTTGTGGTTGCCTTTCTTCTCTTTCCCTCTTTTCCATTCTTCTTCTGTCTTTCCATCATTCATTCTTTCATTCTCCTCCTGCGGTGACTCTACACTGACAAAAATGGTTTTCTGTACACTAGGAAGCAATTTATTACAATTTATGTCGCTTGTTGGTTTACTAGGTATAAAAGAATCTCTAGCATGATTGAGTCAGCTCAGGTTTATATCCAAGGGTTGGTTGGGTAGTTTTGTTCACCTAATGCCATTCGGGGATGAGGTGGGTCACTTCTTAAATGTCAGGACAAACTTGCCTAGCTCCGTGCTCCAATGCTACTCATTGTGCAGTACCTTTTTGATAATCAAATTTTTCACCGAATAAAAAAAAAAAAATTGCATTTCATCTTATAAAGTAATTGCGTTTAAAGAAATTAGTGATTTCATAATTCTTTATATGAATCCAATTTCACTTTTAAATCTTTGTAGCGATCTTTGAACGAAAGAAATATAGACCTTATGTTGCATACTAATAATTAAAAATTTCCCAGACGTTAACAATCGCTCAGATCATTGCCCCTGGACTCTTCAATTTTTTTTGTCAAGTACTATGGATTGCATTATCGAAGTTGTAAACAATGTTTGATATGTTAATATCGGAGTGATGATTTTGCTTTGGCAAAAGTGTCCATTCTATCAAATTTTTTCCTACTACGCCATTATCAAACGACTAATATTTTTCAATTCCCACATCTAAAGTATTAATCGATTTCTTTACGTTTGCTGCTTAATTTTTTCTTATAGTTTCGTCATATTTTTTATGCGGTCAAATTTTTGTTAATAATAACAACCAACATTTTCCCAAAATTTTAAAACTAAACGAAATTCCATATTGCTTCTTTACAAAGAACGAGGTTCTTATTATCAGCGATTAGAATGAATTTTAATTTCTCTTTCTGAGTTTACTTAGAATCGAAATAAATTCCTTTTTTTTAAGTGACTGCTATGTTAAATAAGAATTTTTTTTTAACATCATGCAGTTTCTCTTAAAAAAAGCTTCAAAAGCCGTCTTCTATAACTGTTCATGTTAATAATGCTGATTTTTTTAGTGTCGAAAAAAAAGAAAAAACAGGAATAATCAAATTCTAAATTCAATAGTATATCATTGTCAAAACACCCCCATATAGATTCATGCCTGTTGCCAATTCTCACAACGATATTTTTTATGGAAATATTTCTAATGGTTTAACACGACGCTTCATAAAGTGAGAAAAAAAATCCTTATTTTTATTAAATCAATAAGCTTGATAAGGCACTGAAGGCGAAATGCAGCTTTGACAAGAAAGAAATCACAAAATCGGAATATTAGAGAGATCTAAGAGTTATGTTTAGTCAAGAGCTTATAGGCAATAAATGTGTTATTGCAAGAAATAAGGCATATATTGTCCAAGGATTTTTATTTTTATTTTTTGCGAAACGTTAGGAACAGAATATATAAAGCAATACTGAAGTTTTATCTTTCATTAGTAAGGCTATAATCAGACTACGCCGCTATATTTTGGTGCTCTACTATAGAATGAAAATATATTAGAAAAAATACAGCAAAGGTTGATGAAAATGATACGATGAAAATGAGGAGAAAAAATTTTTTTTATTCCTTTTCAGGAATCACCGAGATATTCATTTGCTCCTTTCATACTTTGCGATAAAATGTCCACTCGTGTTTCTTTACTGCATGGTGTTTTCTACTTTTTTTTTTTACAGGCTTCGGATCGAGGGTTTGGAGGGATGGAGAAAGATTTCTTCCTTGCTATCTTTATCTTATGCTACTAGTTCATTAACTCATCTCGGAGCTGCCCAGCATGGCCGATCGCGCTATTGCATTTATCCTCTTTTCATGTTTTCTTATTTTAATTCCCTTTAGTGTCGAAGTTCTTTTTCATGCAATTCACACAAATGCCACATTATTTCGTATTTATTTTTTATAAATACTAATTTACATTTCCTTATAGCAGAACGTTTTATAAAAAGTATTCTTCATCCTAGACATGTTTCAAAATTTAATCAGTAACTAGCAGTTTTTCCTGAAAAACTTGAAGCTCGGAAGAAGTTGCACATTTGATGATTTCGCAGTATTATTTGTTACTCAAAATGGTTACTTTCAATCATAACGAGATCCTATGTTACACTAATTGTTATCTTCAAGTTGAAAGCTGTTTACAAAAAAAAATAAAAAATAAAATATATAAAGTTCGAGCTCCTGCTTCATAATGTAAAAATTAAAAGATCCCAACAGGGACAAATATAACCGTTACTGACAATACTTTCCAATGTATAATTAATTTTCTGACAGTTAAAAAGTCTTCAGTTTGCTCTAATATGTTATCGTCGGTCGGAGTGATTTTACCAAAGAAAATATGGCTTACGGTCCTACACTCATTTTTATGCTATAGAAATATTCCTGTATTTAAATTTAGTCAGGAGGCTCACCATGCCATTTTAAAAATCTAGTTATACAGAAAACATAATATCCTGTCTTATTTTTTTGTTTCGATGACGACTTATCAATTGAAACATTTTGCAAAAAAAAAAAAAAAAAAAAAATGAAATTCCAATTCTCCTTACCTGTGAATCATTTCCCTGTAAGTAGAATCGTTTAAATTAATCGATCGAGGCATTTTCTCAGAATTGTTTTTTTCTTTATTTTAGCAAGAGTGAGGTGTGTTTCCGAGCCAATTTAGATTCACTTTTTGAACTTGCTGATTTTCTTTGTTCACGCCCACACAAAATGCGATTTTTAGCATCACTCCATGACAATTGTTTAGAATTAATTCTAATGCGAATGCTTTAGGAAAAATTCGTGACAAATTCACAAATGGCGCAATATTTTATCTTTCAAGTTACCAGTGCAATGAAAAAAAAAAAAATTAGACAACCGTTAAATCTTCTTCAAAATATCAAGATATATAGAGAGCTATTTTCCGTGCTCTTGGAACTTCCACTTTTATTCGGTAACTCGTGCACGATAAATCTACGTACATGAAACATGTTAGAAATAAAGTTTTTACTTTCTCGTATGAATATTGACATGACCGCAAAAACCTCCTAAATTGTCTTTCATACTAATTATCACCTTAGGAGTCGGGCATGGTATAACACGAATCATCATGATATGCAGGAGAGTCAAGATGCTATTTCAAAGCTTTCGTTCTGTAGATCAAAAAAAAATTCTAGCTAACTCTAAATTTCTCACTTGTTTTGATGACCCAATCACTTGAAAATTATTGTACTTAAACCCCTAAAGTGCCATCTCGGCGTATTAATCGTTAGTTTTTTTTTTTTTTTGAGGCATTTTTTTCACCCTCAGAAATGGTTTTGATATAGAAAATTTTTTATCGTTCCCAAGTGCTAAATCAAGGCCTACATGTTTTATAGGTGCATAAATACTCTTTTTATCCTAAAATTCACCGTTTTTAAGGATGATTCCAATATAATTTCAGTTACTACTATAGCGGATACTTAAACAAAAAAATCAATGGAAATTAATTTATATAATTGAAGTCAAGGGTTACGATAAATGGGGATTGGAAATAGAAAGACTCAAAACGACAGTTACAACACTCCATGTCACAGCTCTTGCTGCCTTCAGTCTGTTTTACAATGTTTCTACGTTTCCACATTAGTTTTTATCTTACAGTGAATGGCTCTCCAATTCTATTCTGTACGAGAAAAAAACGACTCGAGTATTTTTATTTAAGAAAATGTAGCTAATGGCCCTGAACGAACATTCAAAATGGGCAAATAATATTTTTTTTCTTTATCGAAACTTTCTTACTAGTGTCGATGACATACATGTTTAATAATAATTTGCGTAAAAATCTCAAAGGTTAGATCACTTATCGTGTCAATCTATTTAGTTACTTCAGATTTCTCTTTTTCATATCTGTTTTCTTTAACGCGAAACTTTTTCACCATAAATATTTTCTGTTAAATAACAGTGAATCTTCCAAACATTTTTCGTTGTTCCCTCAGCGTTCTCGCGCTAAAATAAGAGGTTTCAAGTGTCACCAGTATTTTTTCGAATCACTTATAAAGTGATTATTATTGAAACAACTTCATAATTGAAACTATTTAATATCTACATCACGGCTACGATTCAGAAAAGTTCATATTAATGCTCCAGAAAGCTTCATTCTTTTGTCCTCTCTCTCTCTCTCTCTAGACAAAACAAGGGTAGACACAAACCAGCGTGGTTTAATGCCGATATTAGCAGAGCAGTTAAAGAAAGAAACCGTCTCCACACCTTGCTTAAAAGTCACACCAGTGAATTACTCACAGGGCAATATACCAGTAGTAGAAAAGTTAAAAAACTTAGAACAGCTAAACGACAATTTGAAATTGATATAGCAAAAACAAGTTTTACGGATCCTAAGCTTTTTTATGGATACATTAATGGCAATAAGAGGCTCAAGGCGGGCGTTGGTCCACTTATCAGCGACGAGGGTGCTCTTATCACGGACGATCAGGAAATTGCCTCTAAATAAGTTTTTCAGTTCAGTTTTCACAGTAGACGCCAATGACACCATCGAAGAGCATCAAATATCAACCCAAAACGCACTGTGATATGCATATTAGCAGTAATGAAATGAAAGATGAACTTAATTAAATGAACAGTAATAAGACTCCCGGGCCAGACAATTTCTACCCTAAAATACTAGAAAATGTGATGGATGCAATATGCAGCCCTCTAACATCTATCTTTGACAAGTCCCTACAACAACGAAAGGTTCCAGCAGACTGGCAATCGTGAGTAGAGATCAACAAGGTAATTACAGACCAATTAGCCTAACCTCTGTCTTGGGAAAGATCCTTGAATTATTAATTAGAGATAGGACAGTTGAGTTCCTAGAAACTAATAACGTAATTAGGAACAGCCAGCATGGCTTTAGAACGCGATCATGCGTGACAAATTTGAGTTTTACGATTCACTTTTTAAAATGAATGATTGTACCAGGTCACTTCATATAATCTACTTAGACATCCAGAAAGCCTTTGACAAAGTGCCGCATGATAAACTAATGACAAAAGCAAGATCACTTGGAATTGACGGAAATATTCACGTTGCTGGTTAAGTGAGAGAAAGCAACGAGTCGTTATAAATGGAGTAGAGTCAGACTGGGCTCCAGTGACCAGTGGTGTTCCTCAGGGATCAGTGTTGTGACTAATCCTATTTATTATGTATATTAACGATATCGATGTTGGCCAAAACAACTTCATTTCTAAATTTGCAGACGACACAAAAATCGGCAACTATATTAACTGAAGAAGACAGAATCAGTCTTCAAAATGACCTTAATAAAATTATTAGCTGGTCAGAAAAATGGCAAATGCCCTTCAATGTAAGCAAATGTCAGGTACTGCAATGTGGGAAGAAAAACAAAAGGTATGATTACGAAATGAAGGGCCAAATCATTAGCAAGTCCTCACTAGTTAAGGATCTAGGCGTACTAATTTCAGACGATCTGAAATGTTCGAATCAATGTATCTCTGCCGCCAATAAAGCCAACAGGACCCTAGGCTTCATCAAAAGACATTTTACATATAAAAGCAAAGATATTGTAATCCTCCTATACAAAAGCATAGTCAGGCCACACAGAGTTTGCAGTGTAATTTTGGGCGCCTCACCTAATTAATTAATTATAGAAATACTGGAAGCGGTCCAGCGTACGGCTACCAAGTTAATCCCGTCCCTGAGGAATAAACCATACCTCGAGAGACTCAGGGAATTAAACCTGTTCTCTCTTAGAAAACGGAGACTCAGGGGACAACTGATTGCATGTTTTAAGATTCTAAAAGGCTTTAGTAATACTGATTCAAGGAAGCTATTCACAGTAATTGCCGAGACTGTAACTCGAGGAAATGGTATGAAGTTGCAAGCAAGGAGGGCTAATCTTGATACAACCAAAAACTTCTTCACTTTGTTTTAAGCGAATGGAATAAATTCCCTGGGAATGTGATTGAGAGTGGTACCATAAATATATTTAAAAAGAGACTGGACATGTATCTCGACGCAATTGGTATGGTTTAGTTAGGATGGAACAATTATTGCATATTCGCGTCTGCATTCATGTGTCTGTTAGACATAGACAATATTTTAGTATATAATTGATAAATATTATATTCATCTTTTGAAAAAAAAAAAAAATTGCATGCATAGAGTATGTGGGTGTATGCCCAAATTTTCCTTTTCCATATTATTCTATTTTCTGAACATCCTATAAAATTCCTTCAGGTTTTTCATACTTCCTCTCTTGCTTCCTGTACGGCAAATGCCGGAGGGTCTGGAGGGTGAGGGAGAGAGACTTCTGCTATGCTATCCTTTTCTCCTGCTCTTATGCACTATATTAGGATTAAGGCCGGACCACCTAGTAGGGACCGTAAGGTCTGTGTGGTCTGTGCATCTGTGTAACTCTATGTAACTCTCTCTCTCTCTCTCTCTCTCTCTCTCTCTCTCTCTCTCTCTCTCTCTCTATGTGGCTCACAATTCCATTTAAAGCTGAGATACATCGATAAAAATAAATTTATTTATAAATTTCTCACTTTTTGCTTCTGTCCTCCCTCATCATTTTAAACATTGACCAACTGCCAGCTCTATTCTACGTGTGATCGATTTTTTCGTATACTTTTCTTCGGCATTTTGTTTTATTTTCAAAGCAGCATTTTTGCACCTCATTGTTTTATCATCCCTTCTTATATTTCTGTGCTTTTCAATAGTTTAGCGGATTTTACATCACCCTCTTATAAGTGTTTTTAATTGCTCGACGGAAATCCTTTCTTACTATGTTCACAACACTATTACTTTTCGTTGAAGTGACGGTTACATTGAATGAAAAAGAAAGTAAAAATCCAAACACTCTAAAGACGAATCTGCATTTTTTTTTTAGTTTGCGATCTGTTATTAAAGTTGATTATTTTCATATCCCACTATTGCAATGATATTTTTACTTTTAAAAATTTTTCACACCTTTTTTTTTTTCCAAGAAAATGCTGATTATTGTCATGTGACTTTTTTTTTCTGACTGGGAAAATCGAGGCCATTTTAAAGTATATTGTATAATAAAAAATATAATCGTTTTTATCTCTATATTTTTCGTTTTCTTGACTTCATCAAATAAAATATATTCTGCTGAAACTCATTAAATGGAAGCTGTTGACTCATGAAACGTTAAACAATTTTTCTTTATAAGTGGAAACTTGTATTTTTCTTTTGCTTATTTTTTTTTTACGCTCATTATTATTTTCTGAATTAAAAAACAATTGGGTGTCCTTTCTAAGCAGTTTAATGTACATTACCCAAAGCTACTTAATTATAGTTTTTACCAAAAACTAGCGGATTTCAGCACTATAACACCTTTTTTTCTTTTTTTTTCTCATTTCTCATGAAGGATATGCTTTCATTCCTATCGAACTAAGTTTGCATTTGGCATTTTTCTTTATACTTGACGTGTTAGTTGCTATGAATTTGAAAAAGAAATTTAATAGACCCTATTGCGTTTAAAAAAAAAGTGGTCTTAGGATAATGTTTGTTACAGTTCATTTTTTTTTATTTTTTTTTTTACCCGTCTCTGGCCCGGATGTTCGTCGAAATAGTAATTGTTTTTACTAGGGAATTATTTTCGTCTCAACTTTACGAGAGCGCTTCTCGTGTGATTGTGCCTCCAATTACAAAGATGATTGGATATGATAAAGGTCAAGGCTGTCGCATTAAAAAAAAAAAAAAAAAAAATCAGTAATATTTCCTTTCAAATTCGTCTTATCAACATGAAACCGAAACCTAAAATGTATCTATAAAATCTTCATTACATCTCCAGGCAGCGGCAGGTGGGTCTGATCCAAAATTTCAAGTGGGCAAAATTGACAGTTTACACCTGTAATTCTGCAATATGAGGTCCCGTTGTTTTTGTCAGAATAAAAAGAACAGCCTTGGCACCGCTTCTTGGTTCGTATTTGTCATGCACGAGAAATATCAAGACGACGAACAAAGTAATAATTGTTTTCAATTTCCCATCTAATAATTTTTTTCAATTTCCAATCTTAGTTTTTACATTCTAGAATTAATTTTCATTTGACAATGCCTCGTCATTACTACTTTTGTAACTTACCGCCTTTCGGAGTGATTTCAGATATGAAAATAATTATCATTGTCTAACAGGACCATTCATACTCTGCATTATTTTTTTTTTATGTCCAGAAGCTGAAGTCGATTTTAAAGCTTTATTTATGTAGATGAAAATAAAAATATTCTCGGCGACCCAAGCATGAAACGAAATTTATTGTGCTGAACATCACAATTTTTTTTTTTTTTTTTTACTGAATTGATTTGGCACTAATTTCTATCCTAAAGTGACGTATCGTGAAGAAAATAATCCAACTTCACGTCACGTTTAAACGATTTCTTGACATACGAATTCACATTTCTTTACAGCAGAACGTTTAATGGATTTTTTAATGTAAAATCTTTCATATTTGTCAAGTATTTTTATTATTAATAGATTTAGAGCTCATTTCATGAAGCATATTTAAATTTTTCACCGAAAAATGTATGGTTTTTTGCATCTATTCGGAAGTCTGTGGTTTTATTACTCTAAAAACAGTCAAAACGAGTTGCCACGTCACTCTTTTTCAGAAGGTAGCTCAATAAAAAGTCATTTAAGAGCCTCTGCTTGCTAATGCAAAATTGAAAAGAACCCTAAGCCGTTCATAACAATTCATGACATATATATATATATATATATATATATATATATATATATATATATATATATATATATATATATATATATATATATATATATATATAATATTTTGGGGGGGAGGTAGATGAGGATGCGGATTAATATCAATTAAAATGGAAGGATGTTTGTCATGTGAATATAATGTGCCATGCGATGAATGTGCCATCCACTTCTAGTCATCTAGTGGATTGTGAGCGCCTTAGCCTGCCACTTTGTGGTCGCTTGCTTTCTTTCTTTCAATCCTTCCTCTTCTGTTTTTCCATCATTCATTCATCCTATTTGATAAAATAAAATATTTCACTTTGAGGGAAAAGAAGTAAAACATAGGAGGCAAACGATTCACAAGTAAAAAAAGCTGGAACAATGTTTTTTTTTTAGCAAAATGTGAGTCGTCATTGGAACAAGAAATTTAGTTTTAGAAAGGAATTTATGCTTATCTGTATAACTAGAACCATAAAAGATCATGTTAAGCCTCCTGACTAAACTTAAAAACGAAATTTGCGCATTGTGAAGAGTCGTGTAGTACTATAAGTCACATTTTCTCAGGAAGAAATCACTCCGACCGACGAGAATATATTAAAGTAAATTAAAGACATTTTGTCAGAAAATTAGATACATTGCAGAGCATTGTCAATAACATAAATGTCCCCGTTGGAATCTTTTCATTTTTCTTTGTTTTGGTTAAAGATAAAAATTAGTGTCACATGGGATCTCGTTACTATTGAAATTAAACATTTTGAGTAGTTAACAATTTTGAGTAACAAAATATTACTGCGAAATGGATACACATTCAACTCTAAATTTTTTGGGAAAAAAAGCTAATTGATAAAATTCTGAAACATTACAAAGAATGTAGAAATCTGACTTCTTATAAAAGTTTCTGCTATAGGGAAATGTAAAAAAGAAAAAATTGAGATGACATTTGTGTGAATTGCATGACAAAAGCCTTCCATCCACAAAAGCTTTAAAATGAGAAAACATGAAGAGGACAAAAAGAGTAGCCCGGTCGGCCCATGATAGGAGAATCCGAGATGAGTAAATGAACTACTAGAATGGGATAAGGATAGCAAAGAAGAAATTTCTCTCCAGCCCTCCAAACCCTCCATCCGAAGCCGGGAGGAAAAAGTAGAAAAAAAAAAAAAAAACGTTTAGAAAAACTGATGTGAACAATTTATAGGAAACTATGAAATGACTATCTCAGTGAAACCTGGAAAGCAATAAAAATAAAATAATACTGGTTGTTTTTGGTTACCAGTGCAATGTCTGATAAAAAAAATATAGACAATCGTTAAAATTTAAAAACCAAGATATAATTTCAGCGCTCCTGAAACTCACCTTTTAATTTTGCATCTCACGCATGATAAATCTACGTACAATCTTGCTCATGATTCCCTGAGACATGTGGTGGAGGGTGTTTGGCCCGCTCTTGCTGAACGACATGTAGTTGAGTCAGACTGCCCTACCAACACAGTGAAGCTGATAATGGAACCGCTTCCTATAAACGAGATATCATGAAAAAAGAGATGGGTGGGATATAAACAATAATGATGGATAGTATCATTGCACATATGGTAAAACAACAAAGAATTTTACTGAATTCCAACTACTATTGATTGCATATATGATCTTTGCAGGGCCAACCGAAAATGATCTGAAACTTTATCTCCTCCAGGTTGCATATATGTGTGTGTGTGTGTGTGTGTGTGTGTGTGTGTGTGTGTGTGTGTGGAGGTAATGAGTAAAATGAAAATTATTTCGAGATTAAAAACTGTTGCAATGATTATATTTCTAGTTGAAAATATTTATTAGATTGTTCAAAATCTGCAGACCTCGTGCATGAGAGATGCAAACTAAGTAGCCGTGACACGCTGATATTAAAAACAACAGGTATTTGGTCAGAAATGTCACCTCTGGAGAAATTCAATTGGAAATTTTACGATTTTGCCTAAATGGCATTGATACACCCAACCGCTGAGTGTGGTCTGACCACGCTTATATAATGATGCATATCATATAATGATAATTTGTAATATACACCGTTACTTTTCGTTTTCATGTCGATAACACGAAACAATGGAATTTGGGCGAAAAACATTTTCTCTATTTTTTTACTTAGGGTCAAAATTTAATTAGGTTATCAGGTCAGAGCCAGTCATCCTTGTATTTTAGCCAAAATCACACCAGTAGCTGTCTCGGAAAGTTGTTAGAGAAACACAAAAGTCATGTGAAAACAATGCTCCGGGGCAAAAACGAAAAAAAAAAAAAACGCATTTTTCTTGTTTTTTTCATCTGGAATAGGGTCTGTTAAATGACATTTTTTCTAATTCATCAACTTTCACTTCAATGATAACGAATAGTGTCAAATGCAGACTTCGTACGATAGAAAGGACATGGTTTATGGGTAATTATAAACAATTATACTGGACAAATACAACCCCACTTTTTGGTGGATTAAAACGTTTAATATGCAACTTCCAAAAATTAACTTAAAAATGGTTGAGAAAATCAATTGTTTAAAAAATTCAGAAAATATGAGGTTGAAAAAATCCGGCCTGGCAAAATACCTATAGGGTGAAACATGGGAAGATACCGATCGCACGAAACTAAAGCTGGCATTTGAGGTGTTCAAGCACAATAAATATCAAATGAAGATTGTCTGCAAGGGTGTAGTCGCAAATACAACAAAAACTTTGAAATATTTTTTTTTTTTAGTCTATATAGAAAGGCTCTAAAATGCCATCGACTTCTGGACTAATTCTAGAAAGAATGTTTGCACATTATTAATAGTCGTGTTAGAACATAAATATTTCCTGAAGTAAGAACACGGAAGAAGGTATTGACATGTATAAATGGAAATTGAATATGTTCAGTTGCAAGCAGATGAATCGAGGCCACCTAGTCCACCAACATTTTGGTGTTTTGTCTGGCAACAGTGGTAGCTGTGAACTTGACCGAGATTCAGTCAGCTGTTCGGGCGAAACAAACCCAATGATAATTTGTCAATGTGCAGTTTTAACTGGTCTCCAATCAATACCATGCAAGTAAACGTATAATACTGATAATGATTAACGTGTCATATACATGGTAGATATATTTATAACAGTATTACAACACAGGCATCCAAATAGTGGTGCGTTCATTTATGTGAGACACACGGGTATCCCGAGTGTGCAGCTCCATCACCACTTGGTTTGTGACATAGGCACCACGTGACGTCACGTATGGGGGGGTGGAACTAGTTGACCCGTTCATGACGATAAACATTTATAGAGAGTGATCGACTTTATCATTCAAATATTAAGGAAACGGTTTTCTCTGTCAAAACAAACCTATTACAACCTCTAATCTCATATACGTTAAATACCGCAGCCAACCACGTGCCTCCTCACCCCCCTCCGATCACACGTTCCACCTCGTCCCGCCCATGATCTAAGTAAGGGAGGTCAGCCAGACAGTGGGGAATTCCCGCCTGCATGACGTCACACACGCCCCACTGCCTTCCCAATCCTTGCTCTCAAGGCTGGCTGGCTGGCGTCAGCCTGGACACGCTATCTGATGTTCAACCACACTGCTTCATTCATAGCTTCATCTCTCCTACAGTATACAGTATTTTGTCTTTATAACCATTTACCATAACCATAGTCAGTATATCAATAAATCACATTATCATCCGCCTGTAACATTCCACAGCAGGACTTAATATGTTTCTCCTATCTGTCTATATATTTTGTTTTATACTTAATCGCACCTTCCCACCACGGTGGGGTAGCGATACGACACAGGAAAAGAAAAGAAAAAAAAAAACCTTCACACAAATACACATTCGATCACATTCACACTCATCTCCCTACCTCTCTCTCTCTCTCTCTCTCTCTCTCTCTCTCTCTCTCTCTCCCCCCAATATATAATAACGTGATGGCTCTTAGACTGATAAATGAATAAATCAATGTAATTTTCAGCATTTATGTGATAAAATACAGCCATCATTCCTGGTGTATATTTTTTATTCATTCATTCATTGTCTCTGTCTGTCTGTCTCTCCCCGGGCTTGATGCTGTGGTGTCTAGATCATGGTGTCCCTATTCATTCATTCATGCATGGAATGGGACAAGCTGAACCTGCTCGCCAAAGGGCTGATGTGACATCATGAAGGCTCACGCGGAGCGCTGTCTGGTTGACCTCCCCTACTTATATCATGGTCCCGCCCTTCCTCACCCACCACCCTCCATATAACTCCCACACCCCCCTCCCCTTCTGTCCCACCTGCTTTGGAGTCAGAGGTCGATGAAAGTGAGGTTAACGGTGAAGGATCACGGTGTTTTTTGTGATAATGATGCTAGGTTGTGGAGAAGCTAACCCTACGGCATATCTCTTGAAAGCTGGTAAAGGTTCACGACGATAGTCCAACAAAATAAATCTGCCGATACCCGTGTGTCTCACATGAATGAACGCATCACTATTTGGATGCCTGTGTTGTAATACTGTGGTTAAAAATATATCTACCATGTGTATGACACGTTAATCATTATCAGTATAATACGTTTACTTGCATGGTATTGATTGGAGACCAGTTAGAACTGCACATTGACAAATTATCATTGGGTTTGTTTCGCCCGAACAGCTGACTGAATCTCGGTCAAGTTCACAGCTACCACTATTGCCAGACAAAACACCAACATGTTGGTGGACTAGGTGGCCTCGAGTCATCTGCTCGCAACTATACTGACAAATGAAATGAATACGAAAAAATAAAAATATCAATTGTAACTGAGATATGAAAATAAACATAGTAATTTAGATCCTAGTCTGCAAACATCTCGTGCAAGAATTTTTTTTTTCTTTTTTTTTTTTTTTAGTATATCGCCTAAAGACTGAAATGTTTTCTATACCTTGAGGGTTTATTAAAGTGTTTTTTAGTCATCTTACATTTAACTTCCGGACACAAATTACTGAGAAGTTGTACCTTTCTTTTAAAGAAAGCATGTCCTTTTTGAGAAATGCAAAAAATAGTTATAGTGTTCTGATGTTAAAATAGGCTTCTTTTGGGCTAAAAATGATAAGTAACATCCAGTAATGTTTTCTAAGTTGCTTACATAGCAAACACAATTTTTAATAAAATTCAGAAAACTCTAGAGCCTGAGAAAATAGAGCTAAAAAAATAAAATAGTTTCCAGTCGGAAGGAAATAAATGACTTTTAAGAAGTTTTACAACTAAAATCAGCTTACATTTGAGGAGTTTCAAAAGAATAAAATTTGATGTAGTCATGAAAAACGAAAAGTTTAGAGTTTGAGGATTATATTTTCAATTATACAGGACGCTTTAAAATGCCATCATGATTTCCTGAAGCAAAAAAAAAAAAAAATGATTATTTTCTTGGCATACACCACTCACCGTAAAAGCAGTTTGAGGAGGTATTGATTGAATAAAATAATTGAGAAAATAAAAAAACAAAAAGAAATTCTATATTGTTCTCGTTAAAAAGAAAGAGGTTTTTTATCATTGGCGATCAGAATGGATTTTTATTTCTCTTTGGGAGTGTACTTAGAATAGAAAAAATGAATTCCTTTTTGAATAGTTTTATTTTTTCAGTGATTTCTATGTTGAATGACTTTTTTTTTTAAACTTAGGATGCAATTTCTCTTAAAAAAGCTTCAAAAGCCGACTTTTATAAGTGTTCATATTACTACTCAGTGGGAAGTTTTTTTACTGTTATGCAAGAGAAATCAGACGAATAACCAAATTCTAAATACAACAGTATATCTGACTGTCAAAACGCTCCCAAATACTCATGTCTGTTACCAAATCTCACAGCGACATTTCCTAAGGAAATATTTTTAATGGCATAACAGGACGAGCATAAAAAAAAAAAAAAAAATTGAATCAATAAGCTTAATAAGACACTGAATTCGAAATGCAACTTTGACAAGAAAGAAGTCACACGATCGGAATGTGAGAGAGATCTAGGAGTTATGGTTGTTCAAGATTTTAAAGGTAATAAATGTATTAATGCAAGGATTTTTTTTTTTTTTTTTGCGAAGCGTTAGCAGCAGAACATAATAAGCAATACTGCAGCTCTATCCTTGTTTAGTAATGCTACACTCAAGACTACACCGCTGTTTATTGGTTTCTTACTATAGAATGAAAATAAATCCTTATATGAAAATGATAGCCGATGTTCGGAACCTTTCATATACAGACAAGCAGACTACGTCTGCACTCAATAGAGAGGCGTAGAGAAAGGAGTTTAAGTGGATGTAGGAAGATATGGTACTCGAAGTGAGCATGCAGGATTATACTAGAGGTAATGGCTCAAAGAAGACAAATTCCGCTTGGAAATAGAGGGGTAGACGGATGGAAAGTTACCTTAGAATGAAGTGGTTGTCCCCTCCATTGCGTTTCAAGAATGGGCTAGATAATCATACGATAGAATAGGGGTGGGTATAAAAAAAAAAAATTCATTCCTTTTCAGGAATCACTGAGATATTCTTTTTCTCATTTCATGCGTTCCGATAAACGTCCACACGAGTTTCTATACTGCGTGGTTCTTTTTTACTTATTTTGCAGGCTTCAGATGGAGGGTTTGGATGGCTGGAGAAAGGTTTTCTCTAGTAGTTCATTTACTCATCTCGGAGCTACCCACCAGGGCCTACCGCGCTGCTGCTTTTATTCTCATTTCATGTTTTCGTATTTTAATGTCCATTGGGATGGAATTTCTTTCTCATGCAATTCACACTAATGCCACATTATTTCGTGTTTATTTTTCATTCATACTAATTAACATTTCTTTATAGCAGAAAATTTTATAAAAGAAAACAAAGAGAGAGAGAGGGTTCTTCATCTTAGAAACATTTCAAAATTTAATCAGTGACTAGCAGTTTTTCCCTTCAATCTTGGAGCTCATTTGAAGAAGTTGCACATATAATGATCTCGCAGTATTATTTTGTTACTCAAATTGATTACTTTCAATCATAGCGAGATCCTATGTGACACTAATTTTTATCTTCAAGTTGATGGCTGTTTTTAATACAAAAAGAAAAAAATATAAAGTTTGAGCTCCTTCATAATGTAAAAATGAAAAGATCCCAAAGGGGACATTATAATCGTTATTGACAATACTTTGCAATGCATCATTAATTTTCTGACAGTTAAAAACTCTTCAATTATCTTTAATATGTTATCTCTCGTCGGAGTGATTTTACCAAAAATAAATGTGGCTAATGGTCCTACACGCATCTCTATGCTATGGAAAATGATTGTACTTAAAGACCTAAAGTACCATCTCTGCTTGTGAATCGATTTCTACTTATCTTACCTAATTGCTACTTATAGATTTTTTTTTTTTAAGAGGCTTTTTTTCACCTTGAGAAATGGTTTTGAAATTTTATCGCAAATGTTGAATGGTTCCCAACTGCTAAATAAACATGTTTTAAATGTCCAGGGTTACAATTTTCCCGACATAATTCGCCGTTTTTATGTATGATTCCAATATTATCGTTGTCGGGTACTTCTATTGTGGATACTTCTGAAGTAAAAAAAAAAATCATAATGGAAATTAATCTTTATAATTGAATTCAAGGGTTACGATGAATGGGAATTGGGAATCGAAAGAATCTCAAGACTATAAATTTTTCATAAGAACTCAAGGTATAAAAGATTAATTTCTTGAATAAATTTTATAATTTTTTTACTTTTTCAAATTAGTTTTTGTCTAACAGTGAATGCCTCTTCAATTTCCTTCTGTACGAAAAAAAAAACTCCGAGTATTTATATTTAAGGAAATGTAGCTAATGGCCCCAAAGGAAAATTCAAAATGGGCAAATATATATATTTTTTTAATTCAAGGAGACAACACCATTTTGAACTACCAGATATTTAGACATAAATGAAATCTTTGTTATCTGTAAATCTCTGACTTGTGTCGATGACATACATTAATTACTGTGCGTAAAAACCTCAAAAATCAGTTCCCTTTTCGTTCAATCTTTTTATCCTTATGTTAATTCAGGTGGCTACTTATGATTTTCAGTTTTATCAGTCAGAAACTTTTTCACCTTCATAAATGCTTTCTGACCTAAATAACTGTGCATATTGCAAACATTTGTGGTTGTTTCCTTAGCGTTTCCGCGCTAAAAGTAGAGGTTTTAAGCATCACCAGTATAAAAATTTTGAATCATTTATACAGCGGACAAGTTCATAATTGGAACTTTTTAATATCCATGTCACGGCTACGATTTAGAAAAGTTCATTTTAATGCTAGTGAAAGATGCATTCTTTTGTTCAATATATATATATATATATATATATATATATATATATATATATATATATATATATATATATATACATATATATATATATATAAAGAGAGAGAGACAGACAGAGAGAGAGAGAGACAGACAGACAGACAGACAGAGAGTGTGTGTGTGTGTGTGTGTGTGTGAGGAGGGATTGTCAGATGAATATGAATTCGAGAAAGTTAAAAATTATTGCAATACTAAGATTTGAAACTGAAAATATCACTTTAATCATAATCTGCATATTTCTCGTGCATGAGATACAAAGGAAGTGGTCGTGCCAAGTTCGTTGTTTCAGTGCTGAAATGAAAACAGTAGGGTATATCAGGTATATCATATCTGATTGGTGATATTCACGTATAAATTGACGATTATGCTCATTAGAAATTTTAGGTCGGACCCACCTGGCATTCACACCCATAATCGCTGATTGTGGTGCGACTCCCGCGGGTATAATGAGGCATATTATATGGCTAAGATTTGATACATAGGTTTCACTTTCACTTCGGTGAGACGAATCTCAGTTGAATTATGGTGGAAAAACTTTTTTTTTTTTTTTTTTTTTTACATTTCTAGAGCCTAAAGCCTAGACCTTGGCCCATTTTGGACCAAAATTTAAGCAGGTGATCAGGTCAGAGCCAATCATCACTGTAATTTTAGGCAAAAGCACATCAGTGGCTGTGTCGTTGTTGTTAGACAAACCCTTGTGAAAACTATGCCCATTCAGTAGCACCTTCTTGGCGAAGACGGGAAAAAAATTCATTGCATTTTTAAATCAACAGTTACAAACTGTTTAGATTTTTTCATCCGCAATAGGGTCCAGCAAATGTCTTCTTTTTCTAATTATCACTGAAGTGAAACTTTAGTGATAAAGAATAGTGCCAAATGCGAACTTCGACCGATAGAGTAATTCAAAATAATTATACTGGACTGATTCAATAACCCATTTATTTGGGAACGAAAACGCTTCGTATCAATCCCCCATAAATGTACTTTAAAATGGTTGAGAAATTCAGTGGTTTAATGAGTTGGAGAAAATGCGCTTTTAAAAAATAACTATAGAGTGAAACGGGTGAACAGAAACCGACCGCACGACAATAAAGCAGGCATTTGTGGTTTTCAATTGACAGTTGTCTGGAAGAGGGTCGATGCAAAAGAGCAAAACCTTTAAAATGAATTTTTTTTTAATCTATATAACTACGGTTTTTAAAATGCCATCTTGTACAGTCACACGTACTTCCCCCCTCTACCCTGGACAGAGGGAAGGGGGGAATCGCGAACAAGTCTACCCCGCCTTCTGCCCCCAACTCCCCCACCCTCCACCTCCAGCTGCCAGTTACTGATTAGACGCAAATTTTCTCATGTCCTATAAACATGACTAAACTGTCGTCGCACACGCTTTCAATGGCCAAGATTTGGACTATATTTTTAGAATAAATTATTACCGTATTGAACTGCAGTCTCAAATTGAAAATATTCACCATCCAGTGTCGTCCGCTGCACAATTCTGGGTTCCAGTGCTTACCTTTTTACTTCAGATGTCTCTCTCTCTCTCTGAATTTACTTTTCCCACATTTTAAATTTATATAACTCTCTTTGCTTCTCTCCCCCTCTCCCCCTTCTCTCTCGTTCTTTGTCTTAAGTCTTCCCCGCCTCTCACCCCTCCCCTCCCTCCACCTTAGGCCTGATCAGCAGTCAGTTATACCGTCACCGCTCCTTCGTATATCGTGTGCAGGCAATATTTCACACACAGGTCAGATGTATGGAAAGCTAATTTATATATATATATATATATATATATATATATATATATATATATATATATATATATATATATATATATATATATATATATATATAAAATTGTATTTCTCATTATGTACCAAGTTCAAGTAGAGAACACCAGACCAATATTCGTAATTTTTATTAGAGTGACCGTTCCACTTCACATAGCTGGGTAGCTGGGCTTATGAACGCACACACACACACACACGATTTAAATTTTGCACTGAGCGTGGCGACTACAAATATATTCATTCTAACAACTGGATCTGCTGGCTTCAAACCTTCCCTGTCCCAGTCAAACTCCTCATTCAATAACCGGTATTAAATCAACACCACTCTTTGGTAAATAATCTACAAAACCCAATCATGCCGGTCCATCAAACAACTGACATTTAACCTCACAAGAAACTAATGGCACAGTCTTTGCACCTGTTCCTTCCCCAATCAGAACAAACTCTCCTCCTGCAACATCAAAAACTTCATTATTTGGCCTTACCCACAATGAAATTGAAGAACCAGTGTCACGAAGATTACGTACCGGATGCTGCACATTCACCTTCACCAAACCGGAAGACAGTTAGTGTGCATACGAAGAAGCAGGGGCAACACTGCTCATCACCACCTGTACCACACCTGAAATAGTGGGCTCCAACACATCTGTGGCCACCTTCTTCCCACCTTCGGGAACAAAATCAATCCTAGAATGGGGTAAAACATCAGAGTTTCCCTGACTAATAACTGAGGAACCAACTGAAGGGGTAACCACGGGAGCTCCACAAGAAACAAAGCTCACTGGCTTCACAATATCTGACGTACGCCAATATCTATCTACAGTGTGACCTGGCCTCTTACAATATGGGGAAGTAAATGGGGGGCGTGTAGGTTTTGCGGAAATGAGGTGTATCAGGTTTGGGTGTAGAGAATTCGTGGAGTTGGGCTTCTTAGATGGTTGTTTGGGGAGCTGAGACTGGTAACACTTTTGAGGAACACTCCTACCCTTATTCATATTCTTAAACATTAAATAATCATCTACATAAACTGCAGCCTCAGCAGCATTCTTAACTTTCTTATCAGCAAGGTAAGTTCTTAAATCTGTATCAATCTTATCAAGGAGTTTCTCAAGGATAACAAGTCCTTAAGCATAAAGTAAGATTCTGAGATCCTCACTTCACTTCCCTTGATTAAATGCATCAGTCATCTGTCTACTGAAATCTACAAAAGTGTCATGAGGGCGCTTCCTACAAGTCCTAAATTTCTGTCTGTAAGCTTCCGGTCTCATCTCGTATGCACGCAGTATGGCCTTCTTTAATACCTCGTAATCCTGTGGTTCTTGGTGGCTAAGATTGTCATAGGCCTTCAACGCTTTACCTTTAATTACTGTCTGAACTAGAGATGACCAGCTGTCTCTGGGCCACTTGTTACCTGTAGCAATCTTTGAAATCGGTCAAAGACCTCCAAGATCAAGCTCTCATCGAATGGGGGAACTAATTTAGTGGGTTCAACTGCTCTAAATTTTGAAAAAGAATGAGGAAAATTAGCTGGAGCACATGTGAAATTCATACACGTTTCATAGTCAAGCATTATCTGCTCCAGTTTAGTATCATCCTCCTCCTCCTCCTTCTTCTCCCTCTGAAGCTGTAGTTTAAGCTGTAACTTCCTATCCTCCTCCTTCTTCTCCCTCTGAAGCTGTAGTTGAAGCCGTAACGTCCTATTCTCCTCCTTCTTCTCCCTCTGAAGCTGTAGTTGATGCTGTAACGTTCTATTCTCCTCCTTCTTCTCCCTCTGAAGCTGTAGTTGAAGCTGTATCATCCTATACTCATGATCGTGCTTAGCCTGCTCTTCATCAAGATATTCTTTCTGGTGGATGACTGTGTGCTTAGCTAAACTATCATGGGATGCATGAACTGATCTAGAAGCTGATTCAAGGTCTGGCATGGATCGGGAACTTCGTATGGGTCTATGCCAAACACGCGGTGGCAGATTAAGTTAGTTAACTGGAAGGCATTATCAGACTCATTCAGAATATCAAGAGCTTGGGCAACTAAGGCTAACTCCTGCCTCTGCAATCTCCTAACCTTATCCTCCGCTGGTCGTGAGTTGATAAAGTCAACTGCATGTTGCTGGCTTACGATGTGTAGGGATGCCACAGTAACATCACTACTTTTAACCCCCATAATGGCACACTACAATGACAACAATCAAAATATCAGGGTATTATCCTGGTATGGTAAAGCTAATTTATATGTTATGAGATGCGAGTACGCAACACAAGATAGCAATCTGACTACGTATGAACTGAGAAAAAAAAAAAGTAAAAAGGGAAATGATCAAATAGTTAAGTGATGGAAACAAAAAAAAAAAAAAACTCGCAACGTAGGTCCAAAAGTAAATAATTTTAGCTGACGTTACAAAGGGCAAAATAAACACAATGAATAATATACCTAATATAATTCAAGCTAATAATATTTACAGTATATACAATGAGATAATGAAAAAAAAAGAATGAAAAAGAAACCTGATAATACCCTGAATAATCACAGAAAAATCTACGAACAAACTTGCCAAACGACGGAAATAAAAAAATACAAAAAGATAACAACTGCACTCGATTGCCAGGAATAATAATAAAATGTATTTGCGATTGCATGCTAATACGAAGTGAAAAAGATAATCAGAAATATATAGAATACACAAAACAGTGCTTCTCCTCCCTCTCTTCTCCAATCAAACACACCCTCTCCCTACGCCAACCCACAAAAACTCTCACCATCCCAAATCATCTGGCTTGCATACGCTCCGGTCACATGCACCCAATAATACACAGCTGGGGCCAGACGAGAAACATACAGGAAAAAAAGTAAACATCTCTCCCTCATAAAGCAAACGTTATAAAGGTCACTGGTGAATACAAAGCTCTATGTCGCCAATTTAAGCTCCACAGCAAGCCACCGATATCAAAAAAATTTTTAGTCACACCCGCGTTGAGAGAGCAAACAAAATTAAGATTTTATGAATGTGTTAAGTAATGAAGAGGCAAGAACACGAGCGAGTGCATGTGCGTGGATGCCGGCGTACACGGCATCGACGCACATACACAAACGCCCAGCGTCACGCACCCACTTTACATAATATACACAAAATTATACATATTATTAAACAGCTAACAATATATATATATATATATATATATATATATATAGATATAGATATATATATATATATATATATATATATATATATATATTATTTATTTATCATATATTTGTTTTTATATAAATAAAATGTATACATACAATATATATATATATATATATATATATATATATATATATATATATATAGATATATATATATATTATTTATTTATCATATATTTGTTTTTATATAAATATATATATATATATATATATATATATATATATATATATATATATATATATATATATATATATATATATATATATATATATATATAGTATATCTCATCCGGACCTTCTTTCCCACCGTATGGCAGGGTGAAGAGTAGCAATGTCCAGTTAGCCCAAATTTGCCCAGTCCAATGGACAACGCTTCCATTCACTCATCATTGAAGCCCCCGGAATCCTGGCTCCATCGGATACGCGAAAAGCATTCACCACGTTCTGTTGCTTCACGTAATCGTATCCAGTAAAGTCAATCTTGATGCCGTCACGTTAAAAAGGGGTGCCAAATCCCTAATCATGCACTTCTCCTCACAACATTCATCCAGCCAGCTAGATGTCTTATCAGTTCCCAAGTCTGACTGACTTCCAAACCTCTCTTCCTCACACAATCATGCACCATATCACTCCACCTTCTCTTTGGCCTAATTCACCTCCTCCCTCCTCCATATTCGCTCAAATATACCTTTTTCACTACCCTGTTGTTATCCAAGCTCTCCACATGACCATACCATCTCACCGACAGGAAGAGGGAAGAGGTTTATCGATGTTCGAACACCAGACCATTTTTTTTTTTTTTCCTGGCGACGGCGTCGACAGTCTCTATACTTTCTTTGGATCACGAGCATACATTTTTTTCTGTATCTGTCATGTTACAATGTATGATCAATATGTATACATAAGTTTAAAAATTATTTATCATAATTACAATGTTTTTACATTCTCGTCTTATTTTTTATCTGAAAATACCTCCGTAATATTTTTATACATATTATCAGTTTGCAGATTGTTTAGGCATAATGTATTATAACACAATACTATATGTAACTACGGTATGTATTTGGCTGTAGGTAACAATATGTAAAACAGGTAGTAATGTCCGAGTTCTCCAAGAGGAGACAGCTACACATCCCCTGTACTTGAATGAATATGGAGGTGGACTACTGGGCCTTGACAGCAGGCTGTGAAGCCTATGCTCAGAGTCGAGCACGAAAAAAAAAAAATAAATAAAATAAAACACCCCTGATCATATGCCGGAGACATGACCGACACACACACATGCACAAACGTACTCACACGTACGCCCACACACTTTAACCGGAAGCTAGAGGGGGATATAAGTACTATATCACATGTAGGAAAGTTAGATAGACAAGTAGAGAACAAGAGAGAGAACAGAGAGCGTTAGGGAGTAGGAGAGTGAGAGTAAAGTAGAAAGACTGCTGCTAGCACAAACTGATATTAACCATTGGCTACACGGGTCACGCCAAGCTCTTAATTTTTACTCATATAACTGTTTCATAATAAACTCCATCGACCCAAATCTGCCTATTTCATCATACCACTTAAAATACGAAGATAATAACGGAACAGAGAAGGACTCCCCTGACATCTACAACGACTAACCATTACTTTCTCTCATGGTGTCACTCCCATCGACGATACAACCAGTTAACCTTCTCTATAAAATTACACTCCTTGGCTAAGTCTGCTTACATTGGTGGCTAGCGGTAAAAACGGACCAACGACGATCAAACCAAGCCTTAAGAGTTTATGCAACGATAAACTACGAACATCGACAACCAACGTACAAATTACAGTCAAAATAATCTACGACTACAATCAAACCACACCTAATGAATTAATACGGAGCAGACTTCTCTCCTGAAACGCTACAACGGTAAACAACAGCAGCAAACGAACCGACTACGCTCAATTTGGCGACTTCACGCAATCACAAGTAACAAGAAAGTAACAAAACACAAACAAGCAAAGCAGAGAGCAAGAGCTGGCGGAGCATCTACACATCTTAACTTCGTCCCTAATCGCGCCTAACCACCTCAACCACAACCCCATGATTACGAGAAACAATGGCAGAGATAAATTACGTCCATCAATTACTCTACGGGCCTATAAGTTAATCTCAACAAGTAAAGAAAATAAAACATACAAGAACAAACAAAGAATGTGAGTGGTGACACCTGAGTAAAGCAGAGCACAATTGAACCTCCACCACCTACCCCACCACCCCACCACGACCCCCACCTCTTTTCCCCACCATCATCATCATCACCACCAGGGAGAGGCGAGCGAGTGTCTTGACTCAGATGTGATGATCAAACGATATTGACATGTTGAGCTGGATCAACAACAACACCTCCCTCACCTCACATCACACCACGACTGAATCTCCTTTTCTCCAAGGTTATATTAGTTAACACTTCCTCACTTACGTAACTATCCATAATATACGAACACTTTTTTAACGAACCAAGCAATTACATATATATATATATATATATATATATATATATATATATATTTATATATATATATATATATATATATATATATATATATATATATATATATATATATATATATATATATATATATATATATATATATATATATATATATATATATATATATATATATATATATATATATATATATATATATATATTATCAAGTACACAGCCAGTTATACAATTTACACTGACATGTTTTATAAGCAATCAAGAGAAATGTAGACTGTACTTTAGTGTGTAAACCCACTATGCTAAGCAAAGTACCAAAATTAGTGCCTGAAGGATCAGCATTAAGAGTGACAAATACCTGACACAAAAACCAGAATACGATCAACAAAATACAAATTCCGAAACAAAATTAGACACAAGAACAAGCAGAAAACCAAACTCAGGAAACAAAACACACACTAGGTAATGAACAGTAAACAGATGCAATTTACTCTAAAGTAAACAATAATGACACGACCAGAAATTTCACATGTAGATAGTAAACTATACAAAAATTTACTTCCAATTGACTATAACTTATACCATAGATCAACATTATGTACTGATGGAAAAGAAAAACAAAAACCACTTGAAAATAAAAATGTGACCAGACATTTAAATTAGAGAACTTTAAGAATATATAAATTATTTGAGGAACTGTTATTAACGACATATTTTAAAACAGAATAATAAATGGACCTAATATAAAGATTTGTCCTCTCAAGGGCCAGAGACAGTCTCGTCCAGTTCACAAACAAACACAGTCTTTAGCTCAAGGACTCGTTGCCGCACACCAGGTAACAGTGCGGAACAAAAGTACGGCTGAAGTCCCAGTAGACATCGGTCGGCACATGGAAGATCACCTCGTAGGTTGAACCTAAATAACACGCTGTGTTACTATTGCGTAAATCCTGGTCACAAAATCTGAATGTTACATTAAGAATAAAGAGGACAGGCATAAGGCGAAAGGGTTTGAACCGTATTGCAGGCACCACAAAAATTCCGGTCACTAGACCACGGACTGTAAAACGATAGAAAAAATTGTATCCACTTTCTCATAAGTTCTCCTGACTTTATATAATAACAAGTAGAAGCACCAGCTGACTCTTCCTCACTGCAAGCAGAGTTAGCTAGACCTTTCAACTCAGGGTCAGCAACCTGCAACTCAACCAACTCTTGACGAGACAAATTATGAACACTACGAGGTACTGCCTCATCTGGTGAATGGTCCAAATTAGCAAGAAAAGTGTCAGCTAGGATAACATCATTATCCTCTAAGTCACCAGTAACTTTAGACAGCCCTAGTGACAGCACATGCAGAGAACACATCAGGGATATCACAATCCTGGGTCGCAGTCACTGGTTCACTAGACAACTGAGGAGCGGGACACACATGACTTCCAGAAATATCATTTCCAAGTAAGAAAGTTACACCTGACATTGGGAGTGTCTCAACCAACCCAACCATAACGGAACCATTAACAAAACCAGACTCTAAATTCACTCTGCACAGAGGGACAGAGAATTAATTATTCCCTACACCTTGTAAGATTACAGTTTCATCAGAGGAATCAACATTAGAGCCTAGAACACTGGTCAGCATAAGGGATTGGCAAGCACCTGTATCACGATATATTTTAACTGATTTCCTGTCATTACTGTTCAGAGGACTGACAAAACCATCAGAGGAAATTAGAATATGAACTCGAGAGTGTCACCCACGTTACTGCTCAAAAGTGGAGCTTCATCATGAGAATTTAATTTACCCCTCAAAGCAGGTTCAGTTAACTCGGTTAAAGAATTCTGGGAACTCTCAAGGGTGGACACTAGTTCAATTGACTGAATATTTAAAGACTCCTTTTTGTTCACATCACGCTGTCTCCTGAAACATTTCTCCGTAGCATGACCAAGCTTACTACAATAAGTACATTTACTTTTCTGAAATGTAGAGGTGGAGCTGGTATTTACTTCCTGAGAAACATCATCTTTATTCTCTTTCCTGTTACCTGTACTCTGAGTAGAGGCAACGTACTGACTCTCAGCTTCCCTTTTTTCTTTAGAATATTTCTTGTGAATGAGAACATATTCATCAGCTAAAACTGCAGCATCAGACAAATTATCTATTCTTTTCTCATCAAGATATAGGCTTACATCTTTATTAATACACCTTTTGAAGTCCTCCAGCAAAATCATCTGCTTAAATTTATAAAAATCAGAATTTACATTCTTAGAATTTAACCACTGCTCTAACAGATCTTTGATTTTTGCATACTCAACATGGGATTGCTTATCTTGCTTATAAGTTGTCCTAAATTTTACTCTATAGGCTTCAGGAACAAGCTCATAAGCCTTAAGAATCAAGCTCTTAACTACATCATAATTATCCGATTGATCCTGAGGCAAAGATGCATAAGTTACTTGAGCTTTACCGGTGAGAACACTCTGGAGGAGTACTGGCTAATACTTTTTGTGCCAATTAAAACCTGTAGCTACCCTCTCAAACAACTGAAAATACTTTGTTAAATCAGCTTCATTAAAAGGAGGGACAAGTTTAACATTTTTAGCCACATCAAAATCATCAGAGCTAAATGATCCAGTTCCACCTTGTTTCATGAGATACTCATGGTCTGCCTGAATCCTAGCAAGTTCAATTTGTACCTGAGCCTGTGCCTGTGACTGTGCCTCCTGAATACGAGCCTGAGACTCAGCCTCCTTAGCACGTACCTGAAACTCAGCCTCCTTAGTACGAGCCTGAAACTCAGCCTCCTTAGCACGAGCCTCCTGCAGGGCTAGCTGTAACTTAGCTATTTCAATCTGCATTTGCTCATATGGAGGAGTTACATTAAACAAGCTTTTATTGATCATGTCAACAATTTGATCTTTAGAATGATGAGAGCGAACAGCAATTCCCGATTGTTGAGCAACAAGCTTAAGTTCATTCTTTATACTGCTTTCTACATCAAACACTGTTTGCACATTTCACAAAATTTTTTGGCTTCATCAAGAGTAGTAATAGTCGACATCATGCATAAATGACAGTCACAAAATATCAAGCAATATACTTATGATAATATCCTGAATATCCTGATAAAAAGTAGCCAAATTTATGTTACTTAACAGAGATAATTAACACTTCAAATGAGAATACTAAAATCACTACTTTCCCGCAAAATTTCCAGGTTCAAAACAAAGGTAAAATTACAATATAAAGTTTAATGCTCAAACTAACAACTAAACATTCAGGACTCATAAGGATAATGTAATAGCAAAACAGGTTACATATATGGTTAACTGGCAATAGCCTCTATTAACATGAATTTAGCAAGAGCAAATTTAAGTCATTTAACAGCCTCTGCTTGCTAATCCAAAATTGAAAGACCCCTAAGCCGACGTTCATAACAATTCACGACAATGCTTATTTTCTCCTCACATTTTTTTGGGGGGGAGGGGGATCAATCACTAAAATCATTAAGCACGGACAGAATCTAAGGTTAGTTTGATATTTTGATATTAGAATGATATTTTTGCTTTGTCTAATTTATTTTGATGACTAAATCTGAATTGTTTTTAATCAAATTATCAAAACTCTCGATGATTATACTCACGGGTATATGTCGTATGGTGTAATATGACTCTATAATACAAAAAAATTCAATTTAATTAACTAATCCTTTTTAATAACATAGAAAAGCAGATGTTAAAAATCTAACTTTTTTCGATAAGTTTATGGAAAATATTTTAGTTTAATTACTACCCATAATGCCTAAATCTAATGTGGCACGCAAGGGCTTTCATCATCCACTAGATGTAGTGTTGCTTGTGGGTGCCTGCCTTCTCCATCCTTACTTTCCCTTCCTTTTCTGTCTTTCCGTCATTCATTCATCCTTCCTCGTCCTACGGGTGACTCTACACTGAAAAGACAAATGATTTTCTTTACACCAGGAAAGGATTTATTACAAATTATAGCGATTGTTGGTTTACTAGTTAATTAAGGATCTCTAGATAGATTGAGCCGGTGCATGTTCATACCCAGGGATGGTTTGAGTCTATAGCTCACTCGGTTATGAGTGAGACTGGTCACTTATCTTAAATGTCAGGACCAAATTGACTAGCCTCGTTCTCCTATGCTCCTCATTCCGCAGCACTATTTACATAATAAGGTTGAATCATAATTTTCCCAGTGCATGTTAAAAAAAAAAAAAAAAAATCCCGCATTGTATCATACAAACTGTTTGATTTTTTTTTTTAAAGCGATAGGTAATTTTTTTGTACCAATTTCAAGAATATTTCATAAAGTGTTATATGAACCGGATTCTCCCGAGAAAAACAATTTTAGCTTCAGGTCAGTAGTATGAACCTGAGTTACATTTATAGCGGTTCAGTGTTATTTATCACTTTTTAAAATCTTTGAAGTGATGTTTGAGAAAAAAAAATCACAAACCAATAATCAATAATTTCTAAGACATTTAAAATCATTCAAATCAATGATCGTCTACATTTTTTTCATGTCAAGTACAGTTGGCCGCACTCCAGAGTTCCCTGAACTTCACCCATGCATAGTCAGCGATGTGGCACCACTGTATTTGTTTGGATCTTTAGACACGCAGCAGTATAAAGAGCTGGTAACTCGCATTAGTGACCTGGCACGGACAGTGAGTAAAGGAATTTTCCTCTGCGTCTGTGCATTGTCAAACCTATGTGTCAATTAAACAGCGATAAGTGTTAGAATATAACTGGACACCGTATCGAGTGTCTGGTTTTATGGGGAAGAAATGTGGCCACTGGGGGTGTGGTGGGAATGGGCGGGGGTGGGGAGGGCTCTCCTGTTTCTTGCTGAGTCTTACGCTGTCTTAACCTGGAACCCAGTACTGTACAGGAAACGAGCGAGACGACAGATATTCACATGGTTAGGGACACACACACACACGGCATATTTTCACCTTTGTATGGAGCTAAATAATGTCTTACTTGGCACTGAATACAACTATGAGATACGTAAAGCGCAGCAGACAGTTGTGTTTGGCTTATCATGTGATGTGGCGTATGGTTGGTGAGGGGGAGGTGGAGGCTGATTCATGAGGCCACTTGGCTTTACCCGTCACCACAATTACACTATTTTAGTCAATAACGATGAAAATGATTATTGAAAACCAACTATTCCTGATGTAGACACGTTCATTAATAAAAACGTGTAGTTTTATGAGCAGGTCAGTATGCCTACATCGTAGTTGCACTGTGCATACCTTCACAGGTGATGGCATGGTGCAAAAATGCTGTTCCCTGTTATGTCTACCAGGAATACCATACATAGAACTTATGCTGTGGCAGTATATTCATCTTGTTCAGCACCTTCTGTGCGCCACCTGAATTTTATAATGAAACAGCAGGATATGTTTACGTAGTTATTTTCCATTTTTAGTTGATTCCAATATGGTGATATGCGACTCATACCTTTGTGGTGCTGTATTTGTTGGTTGCTTATATATCCAGATTCATACGATTGTTGCTGTTGAACCTACCTCCTGAAACCATTTGCGAAGCTGCCCAGACTGGGAAAGCCCACCCATCCCCCCTCCTCTCCCTCACCTCCACATCTAGCCATACCACCTCCACACCAAACTAGACACCCGATACAGCGTCCATTTATATCCTAATGCTTATCGCTATTCAATTGATACATAGGTTCGATAATGAACAGACGCTGAGAAGAAAATTCCTTTACTCACCGTCCGAGCCAGGTCACTCTTACGAGGTTCCAGCACTTCAGACTGCTAAGGTACGTGTCCAAAGATCCAAACAAATACAGTGGTGCCACATCTCTGACTATGGGTGAAGTTCAGGGAAGGCGGGAGTGCGGCCAACTGTACAAGGACTACGGACTTTGCAGGTTCTAAAATAATTTTTGTTATTATCGAAGTGATGATTTTGCTTTGACAAAAGAGATTTTGCATCTCATTTTTTAAATCAGTCATGAGGGTTTTCATTGACAAACAAATATTTCTTATAACCTAGCACAACGCTGTGTAATTTATTTAAATTCAAGAAATGATGCTTTGAAACACCTCATATAGATAAAAACGAATCAATTCTAAGTTGTTTTGAATTTTTTCCCACTACACCCATATCAAAAGATAGTTATTTTGCAATTCCCACATCTAAAGCAAGAATTTTATGTATTTATAGATTTCTCTACATATGATTCTTAATCTATCTTTTTAGTTTCTACTGTCGTATTAATTATACTCTTTTTTTAAATTCTGATAGCATTCAATGTTTTCCCAAATATGAAGCCTAAAATATTGTTTTCCTTACAACGAACGCGGTTTTTAATATCGGCCATTAGAATGGATTTCAATTTCCCATTGAGAGATTACTTAGAATCAAAATCAATATCTTTTTTCAACAATATTTGAGGTGACAGGCATGTTCAAAAGTTTTTTTTTTTAAGATAAATTGCTTGCTAAAGTAAAAAAAATAAAAAAGCCGACTTTTATAACTGTTCATGTTAGTATATCAAAAACCTAAGATAAGAACCTAAGATAAGAAAGAAATAACAAAATCTTAATGAGAGGGAGATCTTGGAGTTATGGTTAGTCAAGAGCTTACATTAAATAGTATATTACGGCAAAAAATAAAGCGTACAATGTCCAAGGATTTTTTTTCTTCTTTACACTGCGCAAATTTCCTGTTTTTAAATTTAGTCACGAGACTCAACATGCCCTTTTATGGTTCTAGTTATACAGATAAGCATAAAATTCTTTCTAAATCTAAATTTCTTGTTTCGATGACGACTCATCAATTGAAACTTTCCTGAAAAACATGAACTTCCAGCTTTCTTTACTTCTGAAAACTTCTTTTCCCTATAAGTGGAATATTTTAACATTATCAAATGAAGAATTTTCACAATTTTTTTTTTCTATTTTAGCAAGAGTGAGGTGTGCTTCCAATCCAATTTAGAAATCATTAGGGGAAGTTGCTGATTATGGGCGCTTATGCCGCAAAACATGCGATTTTTAACACCAGTCCATGACAGTAGTTTTGAATTTTTCCTAAAGCGGATGTTTCGTTTCGTGACAACTTCACAAATGGAACAATATTTTTCCTTCATGTTTCCAGTGCAGTGACAAAAAAAATAATATAGACAATTGATAAAATTCAAAAATATCAAGACGATATATTGAAATCTAATTTCAGTGTTCCTGCAACTTACATTTTAATTTTGCAAATCATGCATGATAACTGTACGTACAATACATGAAATATGTTATAAATGCGTACAAATTTCATAAAAGTGTATAAATTTTACTTTCTCGTATTAATTTCAATATGACAGCAAAAACCTCCCCAATTATCTTTCATACTATTTATCACCAAAGGAGTAGGGTATTGTATAACAAAGATCATCATAATATGCAAATATTCCTTTCTTCTAATTTATCGGGACAGTCAAGATCCAATTTCAAAGCACTTGTTATATAAATAAAAAAAACTAACCCTAAATCTCCAACTTCTTTTAATGATCCCATCACTTGAAAATTATTCGACCTATACATATAAAAGGCCACATCTTCGAGTCAATCGATTTCTTCTTACCTAATTTTTTTTTTTTTTTTTCAGAAAGGCAATTTTTCATCCTCGGAAATTCTTTTGAAATTTTATGGAAAATTTTGGATATTTGAATCCTGTTTATTGTGCATAATTACCGATTCACAATAAAATACACGGTTTTGATATAATTCCGGTATAAAAACTTTCAATGACCACTATATCCAATGTTATTATGAGAAAAATTTCATAATGGTAAATTAATTATAAAATACACACACACACACACACACACACACACACACACACATATATATATATATATATATATATATATATATATATATATATATATATATATATATATATATATATATAAAACCATCATCATCAGCCATAAATAGTCCTCTGCTGAACAAAGGCCTCACCCAACCTTTTCCACGAATTCCTTGACTGAGCCAATCTTTGCCACGTTTTCCCTGCAAATTTCTCTATCTCATATCTCCATCTCTTTTCTAGCCTTTTTCTTCACGCTTACATTCTCTTGGTGTCCAGTCAGTAATCCTCTTGCTCCATCGGTTATCCCTTATTCTTGCTATATGGCTTGCCCACCTCCATTTCTGTTCCTCTATAACCCCCACAGTATCTTTGACTAGTCTGCTCTCACCCAAGTCGATCTTTTCCAGTCTCTTAAAGATATTCCCAACATTGACCTTTCCATTGCTCTCTGAGAACGGATTAATTTATTTTCCATTTATTTTGCTAGTTTCCAGGTCTTACAACCATACGTCATAGCTGTAATTATGCATTCGTTATATACTCTTCGTTTCATACAAACAGGCAAGCTACTTTTCATAACTAATTGTAATGCGTCTTTTTAGTACTTGTCCCAAGTAGTTGTACTCCTCAACGTCTTCAAGAATTTCATCACTTATTATAATGACGCTCTTTGGTGTTTGTGGATTAAAAATTTTATTTTCGGTTCATCTTCAGTCCTACTTTAAGACTTTCTCTGTTCAGGTCCTTTAACATTTCTTGCAATGCCTCCGCTGTTTATGAGATTAGGACAATCTCATCTGCAAATCTTAAATGGTTTAGCTTTTCTCAATTAATGTTCACTCCTTTGTTTTCTCAGTCTAGCTTACTGAAAATACTTTCTAGGCATGCTGTAAATAATTTAGGTGAAATTGTATCTCCCTGACGAACGCCCTTTTCAATCTTAATTTTTTCTGAGCCCAGCAAAAGGCCTTACCACAGGGTCCAGTATCTGTTCCACATATCGTGCAGCTGTCAGGGTACCACCATTCATCACAACGAGGTCTGTGAGTGCCTCAATGCATATGCTCCCCCAGACCATGTTCCACAATATTGCACGGTGCGTACCGCTCTCCAGTATGTCTCCACACTCTGATACGGCGGTCGATGGTCGAAACACTGAATCTGCTTTCATCTGAGAACAGTCCTGGGGTCCAGTGGCGTAACTGCCACTGGACGTGATCTCGGGCGAACTCCAGACGTGCTCTTCGGTGAGCTGGGTTCAAAACTGGGGCCACAACAAGTCGTGTAGCCCGAAGGCCGTCCTCGTGAAGCCGGTTGCGCACAGTCTGGTTTGAGACACGGACCCCAGTCGCCCGTTGGAAGTCGTTTTGGAGTGTCCGGGCAGTACTCTGTCGATTCCGAGTGGCGGATGTCATGCATCGGCGACCTTCCCCAGGTCGTCTGGTGTACAGCCCGTCATCTTGGTATCGTCCCCAGAGGCTGTTGATGACGCTAGGAGACACTCCAAGGCCCTGGGCAACCCTTCTGTGGGTGTGTCATTCCTTGAGCATCTGTAATGCTCAAGCTGCCTCAACTATGGACAAATACCGCCGCACACACTCAGTGATGACAGGGAAACAACAAAATATCCCAAAGCCAGAAACACCTCATTTTGATGCTGATTTTGACCAATTCTACTCAATGAAAAATGAAATTTTCACTCAGGGTGAAACTCCCATTTTTATTGACATACTCAGAAAGGACAAAACTCACACAGATGTATTCGGTTCCTCAATCATTGCTCAGCTCACAACATTATTTCTGAACCCAAACAAAGCATAGATTCGGAAATATCAAAAATTAAAATCTTGTTCCCTTGTTTTGAGTAGTGTATATATATATATATATATATATATATATATATATATATATATATATATATATATATATATATATATACATAACTAGTAATGCGTCTTTTATATATATATATATATATATATATATATATATTACGTGTGTGTGTGTGTGTGTGTGTGTGTGTGTGTGTGTGTGTGTGTGGAGATATTGAGTCAAGTGAATGTTAAATCGAGAGTAAAAACTATTGCAATGGTTAAAATTGTAGTTAAAAATTACGTTGTTCAAAATCTGCAGACCTCGTGCATGAGAAATACAAACCAAGTATCCGCATTACGCTGATAGCAACAGGTATCTGAATAGAGATTTCACCACTGATTGGAGAAATTCTGGTGGAAATTTATGATTTTCTCCTTAAGAAATTGTAGGACGGGCCCATATGGCATTTGACACCCCCAACTGCTGGATGTTTTCTGACCCTGATTATATAATGAAAATATGAAATATACACCATTACTTTTCGGTTTCATGTCGGTCAGACGATACAATGAAAATTGGGCACAAAACTTTTTTTTTTTTTTTTTTTTTTTACTTTTTACGCCGAACTTAAACCCCTGTCCATTTTGGGCTAATTATAATCAGGTGATCAGGTCAAAGCAAGTCATCCCTGTACTGTAACCAAAACCACATCAATAGCTGTCTCGTAAAGATGTTAGACAAACATGAAACCCATGTGAACAAAATGCCCATTTCTTAGGACCTCGGGGGCGAGGACGGACAAAAAAAAATCAAATTTTTAATATACCTGCCTTTTTTTTTTTTTTTTTCCCAAAATATCGCCTCAAGACTGATGAAATTTTTTCAATGTTTTTAAAGTCATCTTACATTTAACTTCTGGACAGAAATTACTGAAATGTTGTACCTTTCTTTTAAAGAAAGCATATCCTTTAAGAGAAATGCAAAAAAGAAGTTATAGTGGGGTGATGCTGAAACACGCTTGTTTTGGGCTAAACACGATAAGTAACTTCCAGTAATGTTATCTAAATTGCTTAGATAGCAAACACATTTATAAAATTCAGGAAACACTGAAGCCTGAAAAAAGAGCTAAAAAAAAAAAAAATGGTTTCCAGTTGGAAGGAAATATCAAATTACTTTTTAGAAATTTCGCACGTAAAAACAGCAGGCATTTGAGGAGTTTCAACGGAATAAAATTTGATGTAGTCATGAAAAACGACAAGATTAACTTTTTCGATAAAACATGACTCTTTAAAATGGCATTTTGAAAAAAAACACATAATAAGCATTATTTTCTATGTAAACACAAATCGTAAAAAGAAAACTGAGGAGGTATTGATTGAAAAAAATAATTGAGAAAGTAAAAAAGGCACTGCACTACAAGGATAGGAAAATAATAAACATTACTAACTTTCTGTAGATTGTCAAGTTTGTACTATTTTCTAGCATGTTACAAAATATTAAATGCAGCTTCCAAGAGCAATAACATGAAATGTTATACTTGTCCTCTATAAATTGTTTGGGTTTTTACCTTACGTTCTCTTTTATTTCATTCAGGAATAGTGGTAAGTCTGAAAATCGTAAGATAGAAAGGTTTCCGTTAGGAGAATCTAAAAACAATTATACTAGATTGATGTAAAAAAAGAAATCAGAAAATGTACTCCAAAATAATTGGTAAACAAAAAAAAATTACATGAAAGGTTAAAAAAAAAAACTCTTTCGAAGGTGTAAAACTGTGCCTTAGAGAGAAAATTTTTAGATCTTTAAGGTGAAAAGACGAAATGTATACGAAGAAATCGATCACACATGAGGTGTTTAACCACAATAACTTTCAATTCATTGGGGGGGTGGGGCCGAAGCAAAAAGTGAAAAATTTTGAAATAAAAATATTTTTATCTATGTAGCCAGGCTTTAAATGGTATTTCGAGCATCTACATCGATAAAGAATTAATTTGTGATTAAATTTCAAACTTTTAGCTTCTGTCCCCCTATCATTTGAAACATTACAGCTGCCAGCTTTAATTTAAGTGATCGATTTTTATCCTATAAGTTCCTTCCTTTCGCCTTACAGCATTTAGTTATTTTTCGAAGGAGCAATCTTGTAGCTTGTTTGCTAAACACCTCACATATTTGTGCCATTCCCAATCACATTTTTCTTTTTTTTTTTTTTTTTAAAGATTATCATTTTTGTCTAGGAATACGCGGATTTTACATCACTCTTTATTGGTGTTTTTAATTGCTCCTAACGGAAATCCTTTCTTTCTTCTATGTTCACACTTAACACTTCCTTATCGTTAAAGTGACGGACGCGTTGAATGAAAAAAAAAATAATTAAAAATCCAAATTATCTAAAGACGACATTTATAACAGTTCTTGGTAGTTGCATATTATTTTTTTAATCATTTTTGCGATCTAAGTAATTAATGTTCATTATTTACGTATCTCACTATTGCAATGCATTTTTTCTTTCTCAATTATTTTTCAGTCAATACTTCGTCAATTATCTTTATACGATTGGTGTTTACCCAAGAAAATTTTTGTCAAATTTTTTTTTATTTAGGATGATCAAAACGCCATTTTAGAGTATCTTGTATAATTAAAAATATAATCGTTTTTATCTAAATTTCTCCTTTTTCTTGACTATTTCTTCATCAAATAAAATATATTCTGCTGAAACTACTCAAATGCAAGCTGTTTACGCGTGAAACTTTTTGACAATAAGATGTTATTTCTTGATAACGGGAAACTATTTTTTTATTGGCTGAATTTTTTCACGCTCATTAATGTTTTCTGAATTTAAAACAATTGGGTTGGTTTCCTAAGCAATTTAGAGTACATAACCGGAAGCTATTTATTTACCGTTTTCACCCCAAAACTAGCGGATTTTAGAATCACCCGTCTTTTTTTTTTTTTTTTTTTATTTTTCATGATATTCTTTCCTTTCCAGTCATCGAAGTTCTCATTTGGCACTTTATCGGTGACCTGATATTTACCATGAATTAGAAAAAGAAGTCATTTAATAGACCCCATTGCGGATCAAACAACCTGATCCAAGGATGATGTTTGTTAACGTTCATTTCAAATGTTTTGATTTTTTTTTAATCCCTCTACGGCCCGGAGGTGCTCCGAAATAGACATTGTTGTCACTTTGGGAATTATTTTCGTCCAATAACTTTACGAGAGTGCTACTGGTGTTATTATGCCTAAAATTACAAGTACGAATAGCTACGGCCTGATCACCTGTTTAAATTTTGTAAAAATTTACCACGGTCTAGGCTGTAGGGCTAAAAAGTGTAAAAAATAAAACGTTTTGCAGCCATAATTCCTTTCAAATTCGTCTTACCGACATGAAACCGGAACCTAACGGTTCATCTCTATACATCAACGGGGTCAACCCCCCCCCCCAAAGCAGCGGTAGGGGTGTCAATGGCAGGTGGGTCTGACCAAAATTTTCAAGTGAGCAAAATTTTCAGTTTACACCTGAAATTCTCCAATATGAGGTGACATCTCTGACCAGATATCCCTTTGTTTTTATACGTCAGAATCAAAAGAACGGCCTTGGCACAGATTCTTAGTTTGTCTGAATCATGCACGAGAAATATCCAGACGATGATCAAGTAATAATTGTTTTCAATTTTCAATCTCAGTTTTTACTTTCTCGAATTAACTTTCATTTGATAATACATCGTCATTACTTTTTTGTGCGTTATCACTTCTCGAAATAAATTTAAATACGAAAATATGTCTCGTGGTCTAACAACATCCTTCATGCTCTGAATTATTTTATTTCTTATGTCTAGAAACTCAAGTAGATAAAAATAAAATTTATTAATCTCGGCGACCCAGACATGAAACAAAATTTATTGTGCTGAAGCACCACAAATACCAGGTATTTCCTTATGTGAATCGATTTTTTTAAAAAGCTTGCTTCATTTATTTTTGTCGTACGTATTTTTTTTTTCTTTTTAACTAAACAACCTTGCGCTCAAATGTTTTCTGAATGTCAGAAACAATTGTGTATGTTTCCCAAGCACTTTAGAGGGCGTTGCATATTTATTGTTTTCGCCGAAACATAACAGGATTTTAGTTTCACTTCTGTCAACCTGTTTTGCATTTCTCCCTAAGAGAATGCATTCTTCAATAAATGGTTACATTTGGCACTAATTTCTATCCTCAAGTGACACCGTGAAGGAAAGAAAACGCAACTTAAATTCACATTTAAACGATTTCTTGACATACGAATTCACATTTCTTTGAAGTAGTCGAATTTTCTAACATAAAATGTTTTTGAAATATCATGTATTTTCTCTTATTATTGATATATATATATATATATATATATATATATATATATATATATATATATATATATATATATATATATATATATATATATATATATATAAAGCTCATTTCATGAAGCATATTTATCGTTCTCGCAGTAAATGATATGAGTCCGTGCATCTGTTCAAAAGTATGTGGTTTTATTACTCTTAAAATAGTCAAAATGAGTTGCCACGTCACGCTCTTTTTCATCCTTAAGGTTACTAGTAGTTCAATAAAAAGTCATTTAAGAGCCACTCCTTGCTAATGCAAAACTGAAAAGAGCCCTAAGCCGACGTTAATAACAGTTCATGACAATGCTTGTTTTTTTTTTTTTTGTGGGGGGGGAAGGGTTGGATCCATCACTAAAATTTTAAACGCGGTGAATAAGACTAATGTTTGTGTAATATTTTAATATTAGAATGATTTTTTGGCTTTGTCTCATATTCTGATGAATAAATCTGAAATGTTTTTAATCCAATTATCAAAACTCGCTTTGACTTTACTCACGGATACATGTCGTATGGTGTAATATAACCCGGTATAATAGACAATAATATTTCCGTCCAGTTTATGAGATAATCATTTTCAATGATATAGAAAAGTATATAAAAAAAAACCTAACCAACAATTTTATGGAAAATATATTAATATTTAATTACCACCCACTGGATGTAGTGTTGGTTGTGGTTGCCTTTCTTCTCTTTCCCTCTTTTCCATTCTTCTTGTCTTTCCATCATTCATTCTTTCATTCTCCTCCTGCGGGTGACTCTACACTGACAAGACAAATGGTTTTCTGTACACCAGGAAGCAATTTATTACAATTTATGTCGCCTGTTGGTTTACTAGATATAAAAGAATCTCTAGCATGATTGAGTCAGCTCAGGTTTATATCCATGGGATGGTTGGGTAGTATTGTTCACCTAATGCCATTCGGGGATGAGGTGGGTCACTTCTTAAATGTCAGGACAAACTTGCCTAGCCCCGTGCTCCAATGCTACTCATTGTGCAGTACCTTTTTGATAATGATGATGAATCAAATTTTTCACCTCTAAAAAAAAAAAAAAATTGCATTTCATCTTATAAAGTAATTGCGTTGTTTAAAGAAATTAGTGATTTGATAATATTTTATATGAATCCAATTTCACTTTTTTAAATCTTTGTAGTGATCTTTGAACGAAAGAAATATAGACCTTATGTTGCATACTAATAATTAAAAATTTCCCAGACGTTAACAATCGCTCAGATCATTGCCCCTGGACTCCAATTTTTTTTTTATGTCACTTACAAGTACTATGGATTGCATCATCGAAGTTGTAAATAATGTTTCATATGTTAATATCGGAGTGATGATTTTGCTTTGGCGAAAGTGTTTTTGCATCTCATTATTCTAATGCGAGTCATCACAGTTTCCACTGACTACTAATGAAAAAATTTCTTATTGTCTAACACAACACTGTGTAATATGCTTTTTTTTTTTTTTTTTTCAATTCAGGTGAATGATGCTTTGAGGGACTTCATAGATATATAAATGAATCCATTCTAACAAATTTTTTCCTACGACGCCATTATCAAACGACAAATATTTTTCAATTCCCACATCTAAAGCAAACATTTCATGTATTAATCGATTTCTTTACGTTTGCTGCTTAATTTTTTCTCATAGTTTCTAGCCATATTTTTTATGCGGTGAAATTTTGTTAATAATAACAACCAACATTTTCCCAAAATTTTAAAACTAAACGAAATTCCATATTGTTTTCTTTACAAAGAACGAGGTTCTTATCAGCGATTAGAATGAATTTTAATTTCTCTTTCTGAGTTTACTTAGAATCGAAATAAATTCCTTTTTTTTAAGTGACTGCTATGTTGAATGAGAATTTTTTTTAACAGCATGCAGTTTCTCTTAAAAAAAGCTTCAAAAGCCGTCTTCTATAACTGTTCATGTTAGTACTCAATGCTGATTTTTTTAGTCAAAAAAAAAATCAGACGAATAATCAAATTCTAAATTCAATAGTATATCACTGTCAAAACACTCCCATATAGATTCATGCCAGTTGCCAATTCTCACAACGATATTTTTTATGGAAATATTTCTAATGGCTTAACAATAAGCTTGATAAGGCACTGAAGGCGAAATGCAGCTTTGACAAGAAAGAAATCACAAAATCGGAATATTATAGATCTAAGAGTTATGGTTAGTCAAGAGCTTATAGGCAATAAATGTGTTATTGCAAGAAATAAGGCATATATTGTCCAAGGATTTTTATTTTTATTTTTTGCGAAACGTTAGGAACAGAATATATAAAACAATACTGAAGCTTTATCTTTCATTAGTAAGGCTACAATCAGACTACGCCGCTATATTTTGGTGTTCTTCTATAGAATGAAAATAAATTACTTAGAAAAAATACAGCAAAGGTTGATGAAAATGATACGATGAAAATGAGGAGAAAAAAATTTTTTTTATTCCTTTTCAGGAATCACCGAGATATTCATTTGCTCCTTTCATACTTTCCGATAAAATGTCCACTCGTATTTCTTTACTGCATGGTGTTTTCTATTTTTTTTTTTTTACAGGCTTCGGATCGATGGTTTGGAGGGATGGAGATAGATTTCTTCCTTGCTATCTTTATCTTATGCTACTAGTTCATTAACTCATCTCGGAGCTGCCCAGCATGGCCGATCGCGATACTGCATTTATCCTCTTTTCATGTTTTCTTATTTTAATGCCCTTTAGTGTGGAAGTTCTTTTTCATGCAATTCACACAAATGCCACTATTTCGTATTTATTTTTTTATAAATAATTTACATTTCCTTATAGCAGAACATTTTATAAAAAGTGTTCTTCATCCTAGACATGTTTCAAAATTTAATCAGTAACTAGCAGTTTTTCCCGAAAAACTTGAAGGTCGTTGGAAGAAGTTGCACATTTGATGATTTCGCAGTATTTTTTGTTACTCAAAATGGTTACTTTCAATCATAACGAGATCCTATGTTACACTAATTTTTATCTTCAAGTTGAAAGCTGTTTACAAAAAAAATAAAAAATAAAATAAAGTTCGAGCTCCTGCTTCATAATGTAAAAATTAAAAGATCCCAACAGGGACAAATATAACCGTTACTGACAATACTTTGCAATGTATAATTAATTTTCTGAGTTAAAAAGTCTTCAGTTTGCTCTAATATGTTATCGTCGGTCGGAGTGATTTTACCAAAGAAAATATGGCTTATGGTCCTACACTCATTTTTATGCTATAGAAATATTCCTGTAATTAAATTTAGTCAGGAGGCTCACCATGCCATTTTAAAAATCTAGTTATACAGAAAACATAATATCCTAAGTCTCATTTTTTTGTTTCGATGACGACTTATCAATTGAAACATTTTGCAAAAAAAAAAAAAAAAATGAAATTCCAATTCTCCTTACCTGTGAATCATTTCCCTGTAAGTAGAATCGTTTAAATTAATCGATCGAGGCATTTTCTCAGAATTGTTTTTTTTTAATTTTAGCAAAAGTGAGGTGTTTCCAAGCCAATTTAGATTCACTTTTTGAACTTGCTGATTTTCTTCGTTCACGCCCACACAAAATGCGATTTTTAGCATCACTCCAGACAATTGTTTAGAATTAATTCTAATGCGAATGCTTTAGGAAAAATTCGTGACAAGTTCACAAATGGCGCAATATTTTATCTTTCAAGTTACCAGTGCAATGAAAAAAAAAAAAATAGACAACCGTTAAATCTTTTTAAAAATATCAAGATATATAGAGAGCTATTTTCCGTGCTCTTGGAACTTCCACTTATTCGGTAACTCGTGCACGATAAATCTACGTACATGAAACATGTTAGAAATAAAGTTTTTACTTTCTCGTATGAATATTGACGACCGCAAAAACCTCCTAAATTGTCTTTCATACTAATTATCACCTTAGGAGTCGGGCATGGTATAACACGAATCATCATGATATGCAGGAGAGTCAAGATGCCATTTCAAAGCTTTCGTTCTGTAGATCAAAAAGAAATTCTAGCTAACTCTAAATTTCTCACTTGTTTTAACGACCCAATCACTTGAAAATTATTGTACTTTAAAGTGCCATCTCGGCGTATTAATCGATTTAGTTTTTTTTTTTTTTTTGAGGCATTTTTTTCACCCTCAGAAATGGTTTTGATATTTTATAGAAAAATTTTTATCGTTCCCAAGTGCTAAATCAAGGCCTACATGTTTTATAGGTGCATAAATACTCTTTTTATCCTAAAATTCACCGTTTTTAAGGATGATTCCAATATAATTTCAGTTACTACTATAGCGGATACTTAAGTGAAACAAAAAAATCAATGGAAATTAATTTATATAATTGAAGTCAAGGGTTACGATAAATGGGGATTGGAAATAGAAAGACTCTCAAAACGACAGAGACAACACTCCATGTCACAGCTCTTGTTGCCTTCAGTTTATCAATGATCTATTTACATAAGGAACCAAGCTTTAAAAGATTAGTTTCATGTCTAAGTTTTACAATGTTTCTAGGTTTTCAAATTAGTTTTTATCTTACAGTGAATGGCTCTCCAATTCTATTCTGTACGAGAAAAAAACGACTCGAGTATTTTTATTTAAGAAAATGTAGCTAATGGCCCTGAACGAACATTCAAAATGGGCAAATAATATTTTTTTCTTTATCGAAACTTTCTTACTAGTGTCGATGACATACATGTTTAATATTACTTTGCGTAAAAATCTCAACGGTTAGATCACTTATCGTGTTTACTTCAGATTTCTCTTTCTCATATCTGTTTTTTTTCAGCGCGAAACTTTTTCACCTTCATAAATATTTTCTAAGTTAAATAACAGTGAATCTTCCAAACATTTTTCGTTGTTCCCTCAGTGTTCTCGCGCTAAAATAAGAGGTTTTAAGCGTTACCAGTATTTTTTCGAATCATTTATAAAGTGATTATTATTGAAACAACTTCATAATTGAAACTATTTAATATCTACATCGCGGCTACGATTCAGAAAAGTTCATATTAATGCTCCAGAAAGCTTCATTCTTTGACCTCTCTCTCTCTCTCTCTCTCTCTCTCTCTCTCTAGACGAAACAAGGGTAGACACAAACCAGCGTGGTTTAATGCCGATATTAGCAGAGCAGTTAAAGAAAGAAACCGTCTCCACACCTTGCTTAAAAGTCACACCAGTGAATTACTCACAGGGCAATATACCAGTAGTAGAAAAGTTAAAAAACTTAGAACAGCTAAACGACAATTTGAAATTGATATAGCAAAAACAAGTTTTACGGATCCTAAGCTTTTTTATGGATACATTAATGGCAATAAAAGGCTCAAGGCGGGCGTTGGTCCACTTATCAGCGACGAGAGTGCTCTTATCACGGACGATCAGGAAATTGCCTCTAAATAAGTTTTTCAGTTCAGTTTTCACAGTAGACGCCAATGACACCATCGAAGAGCATCAAATATCAACCCAAAACGCACTGTGATATGCATTTTAGCAGTAATGAAGTGAAAGATAAACTTAATAAAATGAACAGTAATAAGACTCCCGGGCCAGACAATTTCTACCCTAAAATACTAAAAAATGTGATGGATGCAATATGCAACCCTCTAACATCTATCTTTGACAAGTCCCTACAACAACGAAAGGTTCCAGCAGATTGGAGACTGACTAACGTGAGTAGAGATCAACCAGGTAATTACAGACCAATTAGCCTAACCTCTGTCTTGGGAAAGATCCTTGAATTATTAATTAGAGATAGGATAGTTGAGTTCCTAGAAACTAATAACGTAATTAGGAACAGCCAGCATGGCATTAGAACGCGATCATGCGTGACAAATTTGAGTTTTACGATTCACTTTTTAAAATGAATGATTGTACCAGGTCACGATATAATCTACTTAGACATCCAGAAAGCCTTTGACAAAGTGCCGCATGATAAACTAATGACAAAAGTAAGATCACTTGAAATTGACGGAAATATTCACGTTGCTGGTTGAGAGAAAGCAACGAGTCGTTATAAATGGAGTAGAGTCAGACTGGGCTCCAGTGACCAGTGGTGTTCCTCATGGATCAGTGTTGGGACTAATCCTATTTATTATGTATATTAACGATATCGATGTTGGCCAAAACAACTTCATTTCTAAATTTGCAGACGACACAAAAATCGGCAACTATATTAACTGAAGAAGACAGAATCAATCTTCAAAATGACCATAATAAAATTATTAGCTGGTCAGAAAAATGGCAAATGCCCTTCAATGTAAGCAAATGTCAGGTACTGGAATGTGGGAAGAAAAACAAAAGGTATGATTACGAAATGAAGGGCCAAATCCTCACTAGTTAAGGATCTAGGCGTACTAATTTCAGACGATCTGAAATGTTCGAATCAATGTATCTCTGCCGCCAATAAAGCCAACAGGACCCTAGGCTTCATCAAAAGACATTTTACATATAAAAGCAAAGATATTGTAATCCTCCTATACAAAAGCATAGTCAGGCCACACTTAGAGTTTGCAGTGCAATTTTGGGCGCCTCACCTAATTAAAGCTATAGAAATACTGGAAGCGGTCCAGCGTACGGCTACCAAGTTAATCCCGTCCCTGAGGAATAAACCATAACCTCGAGAGACTCAGGGAATTAAACCTCTCTCTTAGAAAACGGAGACTCAGGGGACAACTGATTGAATGTTTTAAGATTCTAAAAGGCTTTAGTAATACTGATTCAAGGAAGCTATTCACAGTAATTGCCGAGACTGTAACTCGAGGAAATGGTATGAAGTTGCAAGCAAGGAGGGCTAATCTTGATACAAACAAAAACTTCTTCACTTACTCTGTTGTAAGCGAATGGAATAAACTCCATGGGAATGTGATTGAGAGTGGTACCAGAAATATATTTAAAAAGAGACTGGACATGTATCTCGACGCAATTGGTATCGTTTAGTTAGGATGGAACAATTATTGCATATTCGCGTCTGCATTCATGTGTCTGTTAGACAATATTTTAGAATATATATAATAGATAAACATTATATTCTTTTGAAAAAAAAAAAAAAATTGCATGCATAGAGTAAGTATGTGGGTGTATGGCCAAATTTTCCTTTTCCATATTATTCTACTTTCTGAACATCCTATAAAATTCCTTCAGGTTTTTCATTCCTGTACGGCAAATGCCGGAGGGTCTGGAGGGTGGGGGAGAGAGACTTCTGCTATGCTATCCTTTTCTCTTGCTCATGCACTATATTAGGATTAAGGCCGGACCACCTAGTAGGGACCGTAAGGTCTGTGTGGTCTGTGTATCTGTGTAACTCTCTCTCTCTCTCTCTCTCTCTCTCTCTCTCTCTCTCTCTCTCTCTCTCTCTCTCCTATGGCTCACAATTCCATTTAAAGCTGATACATCGATAAAAATAAATTTATAAATTTCTCACTTTTTGCTTCTGTCCTCCCTCATCATTTTAAACATTGACCAACTGCCAGATCTATTCTACGTGTGATTGATTTTTTCGTATACTTTTCTTCTTCATTTTGTTTTATTTTCCAAGCCTCATTTTTGCACCTTATTGTTTTCTCATCCCTTCTTATATTTCCGTGCTTTTCAATAGTTTAGCGGATTTTGCATCACCCTCTTATAAGTGTTTTTAATTGCTCGACGGAAATCCCTTCGTTACTTTTCGTTGAAGTGACGGTTACATTGAATGAAAAAAAAAGTAAAAATCCAAATACTCTAAAGACGAATCTGCATTTTTTTTTACTTTGCGATCTAAGTTATTAAAGTTGATTATATTCATATCCCACTATTGCAATGATATTTTTACTTTTAAAAATTTTTGTCAGTCACCTCTTCAATTTTTTTTTTTTCCCAAGAAAATGCTGATTATTGTCATGTGATTTTTTTTTTTCTGAGAAAATCGAGGCCATTTTAAAGTATATTGTATAATAAAAAAAATAATCTTTTTTATCTCTATATTTTTCGTTTTTTTGACTTCATCAAATAAAATATATTCTGCTGAAACTCATTAAATGGAACCTGTTGACTCATGAAACATGTTAAACAATTTTTCTTTATAACTGGAAACTTGTATTTTTCTTTTGCTTATTTTTTTTAAGATTATTATTTTCTGAATTAAAAAACAATTGGGGGTCCTTTCTAAGCAGTTTAATGTACAGTCACTCATAAAAGAAAAGACCCCCCCCTGCGTTAGAGCCAATATACCTCGGGGTATTCAGTGTTGGTAACAGTGTATTTGACGTCAGCCATATGGAGGGATGAGGAGGGGTGCTTGAGAGGAGGGCGGAGTTAATCTGCACGAAATACTGCTTCAATCCACATTTCGAGTCAAACATACATTATATCTGACTTGTTATCAAGGCATATGTATGTAACCCATCACATTTGAAAAAGTTTATTAGCTGAATAATATCGTCACCCGGTGGCAGGAATAAGATGCAAATGAAACCCCCGGCCTCAAGGGTTAAATGAATGGGCTCGACACATTTAGAATGAACTTTGAATGAACTTCCCTCAAACGCAGCTTCACACCCCCTCACCTGACGTCATTTACAGTGTTACCAGGACTGATATCATATTGGTTGAAAGGGGTCTTGGCCGGGGGAGTCGTTTCTTTTATGAGTGACTGTACATTACCCAAAGCTACTTAATTATAGTTTTTACCAAAAACTAGCGGATTTCAGCTTCGCCCGACTATAACTTTTTTTTTTTTTTTTCATTTCTCATGAAGGACATGCTTTCATTTCTATCGAACTAAGTTTGCATTTTGGCAATTTTCTTTATACTTGACGTGTTGGTTACTATGAATTTGAAAAAGAAATTTAATAGACCCTATTTCGTATTTTTAAAAAGTGGTCTTAGGATAATGTTTGTTAGTTCATTTTTTTTTTTTTTTTACCCGTTTCTGGCCCGGATGTTCGTCGAAATAGTAATTGTTTTTACTAGGGAATTATTTTCGTCTCATAACTTTACGAGAGCGCTTCTCGTGTGATTGTGCCTCCAATTACAAAGATGATTGGATATGACAAAGGTCAAGGCTGTCGGATTAAAAAAAAAAAAAAAATCAGCAATAATTCCTTTCAAATTCGTCTTATCAACATGAAACCGAAACCTAAAATGTATCTATAAAATCTGCATCCTATAATATGACTCATTACATCTCCAGGCAGTGGTAGGGGTGTCAGTGGCAGGTGGGTCTGATCCAAAATTTCAAGTGGCAAAATTGACAGTTTACACCTGTAATTCTGCAATATGAGGTCCCGTTGTTTTTGTCAGAATAAAAAGAACAGCCTTGGCACCGCTTCTTGGTTCGTATTTGTCATGCACGAGAAATATCAAGACGACGAACAAAGTAATAATTGTTTTCAATTTCCAATCTAATAATTTTTTTCAATTTCCAATCTTAGTTTTTACATTCTAGATTTAATTTTCATTTGACAATGCCTCGTCATTACTACTTTTGTAACTTACCACCTTTCGGAGTGATTTCAGATATGAAAATAATTATCATTGTCTAACAGGACCCTTCATACTCTGCATTATTTTTTTCTGTCCAGAAGCTGAAGTAGATTTTAAAGCTTTATTTATATAGATAAAAATTAAAATATTCTCGGCGACCCAAGCATGAAACGAAATTTATTGTCCTGAACACCACATTTTTTTTTTTTTTTTGTGAATCGATTTGGCACTAATTTCTATCCTAAAGTGACGTATCGTGAAGAAAATAATCCAACTTCAGGTCACGTTGAAACGATTTCTTGACATACGAATTCACATTTCTTTACAGCGGAACGTTTAATGGATTTTTTTATTTAAAATCATATTTGTCAAGTATTTTCATTATTAATAGATTTAGAGCTCATTTCATGAAGCATATTTAACTTTTTCACCGAAAAAGGTATGGTTTTTTGCATCTATTCGGAAGTCTGTGGTTTTATTACTCTAAAAACAGTCAAAACGAGTTGCCACGTCACACTTTTTCAGAAGGTAGCTCAATAAAAAGTCATTTAAGAGCCTCTGCTTGCTAATGCAAAATTGAAAAGAACCCTAAGCCGTTCATAACAATTCATGACATTGCTTCTGTTCTCTTAATATATATATATATATATGTATATATATATATATATATATATATGTATATATATATATATATATATATTTTTGTGGGGGGGAGGTAGATGAGGATGCGGATTAATATCAATTAAAATGCAAGGATGTTTGTCATTTGAATATAATGTGCCATGCGATGAATGTGCCATCCACTTCTAGTCATCTAGTGGATGGTGAGCGCCTTAGCCTGCCACTTTGTGGTCGCTTGCTTTCTTTCTTTCAATCCTTCCTCTTCTGTTTTTCCATCATTCATTCATCCCATTTGATAAAATAAAATATTTCACTTTGAGGGAAAAGAAGTAAAACATATGAGGCAAACGATTCACAAGTAAAAAAAGCTGGAACAATGATTTTTTAGCAAAATGTTTCAATGGGTGAGTCGTCATTGGAACAAGAAATTTAGAGTTAGAAAGGAATTTATGCTTATCTGTATAACTAGAACTATAAAAGATCATGTTAAGCCTCCTGACTAAACTTAAAAACGAAATTTGCGCATTGTGAAGATTCGTGTAGTACTATAAGTCACATTTTCTCAGGAAGAAATCACTCCGACCGACGAGAATATATTAAAGGAAATTGAAGACATTTTGTCAGAAAATTAAAGATACATTGCAGAGCATTGTCAATAAGTTATAAATGTCCCCGTTGGAATCTTTTCATTTTTCTTTTTTTTGGTTAAAGATAAAAATTAGTGTCACATGGGATCTCGTTACTATTGAAATTAAACATTTTGAGTAATTAACAATTTTGAGTAACAAAATATTACTGCGAAATCGATACACATTCAACTTTTTCAAATAGGCTCTAAATTTTTTGGGGAAAAAAGCTAATTGATAAAATTCTGAAACATTACAAAGAATGTAGAAATCTGACTTCATATAAAAGTTTCTGCTATAGGGAAATGTAAAAAAAAAAAAAAATTGGGATGACATTTGTGTGAATTGCATGACAAAAGCCTTCCATCCACAAAAGCTTTAAAATAAGAAAACATGAAGAGGACAAAAAGAGTAGCCCGGTCGGCCCATGATAGGAGAATCCGAGATGAGTAAATGAACTACTAGAATGGAATAAGGATAGCAAAGAAGAAATTTCTCTCCAGCCCTCCAAACCCTCCATCCGAAGCCGGGAGGAAAAAGTAGAAAAAAAAAAAAAAGTTTAGAAAAACTGATGTGAACAATTTATAGGAAAGTGAAACCTGGAAAGCAATAAAAATAAAATAATACTGGTTGTTTTTTTGTTACCAGTGCAATGTCTGATAAAAAAATATTATAGACAATCGTTAAAATTTAAAAACCAAGATATGATTTCAGCGCTCCTGAAACTCACCTTTTAATTTTGCATCTCACTCAAGATAAATCTACGTACAATCTCGCTCATGATTCCCTGAGACACATGTGGTGGAGGTTGTTTGGCCCGCTCTACTCTTGCTGAACGACAGGTAGTTGAGTCAGACTGCCCTACCAACACAGTGAAGCTGATAATGGAACCGCTTCTTATAAACGAGATCATGAAAAAAGAGATGGGTGGGATATAAACACTAATGATGGATAGTATCATTGCACATATGGTAAAACAACAAAGAATTTAACTGAATTCCAACTACTATTGATTGCATATATGATCTTTGCAGGGCCAACCGAAAATGATCTGAAACTTTGTCTCCTCTAGGTTGGATATATATGTGTGTGTGTGTGTGTGTGTGTGTGTGTGTGTGTGTGTGTGTGTGTGTGTGTGTGTGTGGAGGTAATGAGTAAAATGAAAATTATTTCGAGAGTAAAAACTGTTGCAATGATTATATTTCTAGTTGAAAATATTTATTAGATTGTTCAAAATCTGCAGACCTCGTGCATGAGAGATGCAAACCAAGTAGCCGTGACACGCTGATATTAAAAACAACAGGTATCTGGTCAGAAACGTCACCTCTGGAGAAATTCAATTGGAAATTTTACGATTTTGCCTAAATGGCATTGATACACCCAACCGCTGAGTGTGGTCTGACCACGCTTATATAATGATGCATATTATATAACGATAATTTGTAATATACACCGTTACTTTTCGGTTTCATGTCGATAACACGAAACATTGGAATTTGGGCGAAAAACATTTTTTCTATTTTTTTACTTATCTTCTCTTTTCAAGACAAAAGCCTTAATCCCTGACCACTTAGGGCCAAAATTTAATCAGGTTATCAGGTCAGAGCCAGTCATCTTTGTATTTTAGCCAAAATCACACCAGTAGCTGTCTCGGAAAGTTGTTAGAGAAACACAAAACTCATGTGAAAACAATGCTCCGGGGCAAAAACGGACAAGAAAAAAAAAAAAAAAAAAAGCATTTTTATCTTCAGTTTTTTCATCTGGAATTGGGTCTGTTAAATGACATTTTTTCTAATTCATCTTAACTTTCACTTCAATGATAACGAATAGTGCCAAATGCAGACTTCGTACGATGAAGGACATGGTTTATGGGTAATTATAAACAATTATACTGGACAGATGATAAAACCCCACTTTTTGGTGGATTAAAACGTTTAATATGCAACTTCCAAAAATTAACTTAAAAATGGTTGAGAAAAATCAACTGTTTAAAAAAATCGGAAAATATTTGAGGTTGAAAAAATCCGGCCTGGCAAAATACCTATAGGGTGAAACATGGGAAGATACCGATCGCACGAAACTAAAACTGGCGTATGAGGTGTTCAAGCACAATAAATATCAAATGAAGATTGTCTGGAAGGGTGTAGTCGCAAATACAACAAAAACTTTGAAATATATATTTTTTTTAGTCTATATAGAAAGGCTTTAAAATGCCATCGACTTCTGGACTAATTCTAGAAAGAATGTTTGCACATTATTAATAGTCGTGTTAGAACATAAGAAATATTTCCTGAAGTAAGAACACGGAGGAAGGTATTGACATGTATAAATGAAAATTGAATATGTACAGTTGCAAGCAGATGAATCGAGGCCACCTAGTCCACCAACATTTTGGTGTTTTGTCTGGCAACAGTGGTAGCTGTGAACTTGACCGAGAAACAAACCCAATGATAATTTGTCAATGTGCAGTTCTAACTGGTCTCCAATCAATACCATGCAAGTAAACGTATAATACTGATAATGATTAACGTGTCATATACATGGTAGATATATTTATAACAATAGTATTACAACACAGGCATCCAAATAGTGGTGCGTTCATTTATGTGAGACACACGGGTATCCCGAGTGTGCAGCTCCATCACCACCTTGGTTTGTGACGTAGGCACCACGTGACGTCACGTATGGGGGGGTGGAACTAGTTGACCCGTTCATGACGACAAACATTTATAGAGAGTGATCGTTCGACTTTATCATTCAAATATTAAGGAAACGTTGGTTTTCTCTGTCAAAACAAACCTATTACAACCTCTAATCTCATATACGTTAAATACCGCAGCCAACCACGTGCCTCCTCACCCCCCTCCGATCACACGTTCCACCTCGTCCCGCCCAAGATCTAAGTAAGGGAGGTCAGCCAGACAGTGGGGAATCCCCGCCTGCATGACGTCACACACGCCCCACTGCCTTCCCAATCCTTGCTCTCAAGGCTGGCTGGCTGGCGTCAGCCTGGACACGCTATCTGATGTTCAACCACACTGCTTCATTCATAGCTTCATCTCTCCTACAGTATACAGTATTTTGTCTTTATAACCATTTACCATAACCATAGTCAGTATATCAATAAATCACATTATCATCCGCCTGTAACATTTCACAGCAGGACTTAATATATGTTTCTCCTATCTATCTATATATTTTGTTTTATACTTAATCGCACCTTCCCACCACGGTGGGGTAGCGATACGACACGGGAGAAGAAAATAACAAAATAAAAACCTTCACACAAATACACATTCGATCACATTCACACTCATCTCCCTACCTATCTATCTATCTATCTGTCTCTATCTATCTATCTATCAATCTCTCTCTCTCTCTCTCTCTCTCTCTCTCTCTCTCTCTCTCTCTCTCTCTCTCTCTTCCCAATATATAATAACGTGATGGCTCTTAGACGGATAAATGAATAAATCAATGTAATTTTCAGCATTTATTAGTGTGATAAAATACAGCCATCATTCCTGGTGTATATTTTTTATTCATTCATTCATTCTCTCTCTCTCTCTCTCTCTCTCTCTCTCTCTCTCTCTCTCTCTCCCCGGGCTTGATGCTGTGGTGTCTAGATCATGGTGTCCCTATTCATTCATTCATGCATGGAATGGGACAAGCTGAACCCGCTCGCCAAAGGGCTGATGTGACATCATGAAGGCTCACGCAGCGCGCTGTCTGGTTGACCTCCCCTACTTATATCATGGTCCCGCCCTTCCTCACCCACCACCCTCCATATAACTCCCACACCCCCCTCCCCATCTGTCCCACCTGCTTGGGAGTCAGAGGTCGATGAAAGTGAGGTTAACGGTGAAGGATGACGGTGTTTTTTGTGATAATAATGTTAGGTTGCGGAGAAGCTGATAACCCTAGGGCATATCTCTTGAAAGCTGGTAAAGGTTCACGACGATAGTCCAACAAAATAAATCACTGCCGATACCCGTGTGTCTCACATGAATGAACGCATCACTATTTGGATGCCTGTGTTGTAATACTGTGGTTAAAAATATATCTACCATGTGTATGACACGTTAATCATTATCAGTATAAATACGTTTACTTGCATGGTATTGATTGGAGACCAGTTAGAACTGCACATTGACAAATTATCACTGGGTTTGTTTCGCCCGAACAGCTGACTGAATCTCGGTCAAGTTCACAGCTACCACTATTGCCAGACAAAACACCAACATGTTGGTGGACTAGGTGGCCTCGAGTCATCTGCTCGCAACTATACTGACAAATGAAATGAATACGAAAAAATAAAAACATCAATTGTAACTGATATATGAAAATAAACATATAGTAATTTAGATCCTAGTCTGCAAACATCTCGTGCAAGATTTTCCTTTTTTTTTTTTTTTTTTTGGTTCAATATATCGCCTCAAGACTGAAATGTTTTCTATACCTTGAGGGCTTATTAAATAAAGTTTTTTTTTAGTCATCTTACATTTAACTTCCGGACACAAATTACTGAAAAGTTGTACCTTTCTTTTAAAGAAAGCATGTCCTTTTTGAGAAATGCAAAAAATAGTTATAGTGGGCTGATGTTAAAATAGGCTTCTTTTGGGCTAAAAATGATAAGTAACATCCAGTAATGTTTTCTAAGTTGCTTACATAGCAAACAAAATTTTTATTAAAATTCAGAAAACACTAGAGCCTGAAAAAATAGAGCTAAAAAAATAAAATAGTTTCCAGTCGGAAGGAAACAAATGACTTTTAAGAAGTTTTACACCTAAAATCAGCTTACATTTGAAGAATTTCAAAAAAATAAAATTTGATGTAGTCATGAAAAACGAAAAGTTTAGCGTTTGAGGATTATATTTTCAATTATACAGGACGCTTTAAAATGCCATCATGATTTCCTGAAGCAAAATAATAATAATAACAATAATAATAATGATTATTTTCTTGGTAAACACCACTCACCGTAAAAAGCAGTTTGAGGAGGTATTGATTGAATAAAATAATTGAGAAAGTAAAAAAACAAAAAGAAATTCTATATTGTTCTCGTTAAAAAGAAAGAGGTTTTTTATCATTGGCGATCAGAATGGATTTTTATTTCTCTTTGGGAGTGTACTTAGAATAGAAAAAATGAATTCCTTTTTGAATAGTTTTATTTTTTCAGTGATTTCTATGTTGAATGACTTTTTTTTTTTACTTAGGATGCAATTTCTCTTAAAAAAGCTTCAAAAGCCGACTTTTATAAGTGTTCATATTACTACTCAGTGGGAAGTTTTTTTACTGTTATGCAAGAGAAATCAGACGAATAACCAAATTCTAAATACAACAGTATATCTGACTGTCAAAACGCTCCCAAATACTCATGTCTGTTACCAAATCTCACAGCGACATTTCCTAAGGAAATATTTTTAATGGCATAACAAGAAGAGCATAAAAAAAAAAAAAAATTGAATCAATAAGCTTAATAAGACACTGAATTCGAAATGCAACTTTGACAAGAAAGAAGTCACACGATCGGAATGTGAGAGAGATCTAGGAGTTATGGTTGTTCAAGATTTTAAAGGTAATAAATGTATTAATGCAAGGATTTTTTTTTTTTTTTTTTTGCGAAGCGTTAGCAGCAGAACATAATAAGCAATACTGCAGCTCTATCCTTGTTTAGTAATGCTACACTCAAGACTACACCGCTGTTTATTGGTTTCTTACTATAGAATGAAAATAAATCCTTATATGAAAATGATAGCCGATGTTCGGAACCTTTCATATACAGACAAGCAGACTACGTCTGCACTCAATAGAGAGGCGTAGAGAAAGGAGTTTAAGTGGATGTAGGAAGATATGGTACTCGAAGTGAGCATGCAGGATAAAACTAGAGGTAATGGCTCAAAGAAGACAAATTCCGCTTGGAAATAGAGGGGTAGACGGATGGAAAGTTACCTTAGAATGAAGTGGTTGTCCCCTCCATTGCGTTTCAAGAATGGGCTAGATAATCATACGATAGAATAGGGGTGGGTATAAAAAAAAAATTCATTCCTTTTCAGGAATCACTGAGATATTCTTTTTCTCATTTCATGCGTTCCGATAAACGTCCACACGAGTTTCTATACTGCGTGGTTCTTTTTTACTTATTTTGCAGGCTTCAGATGGAGGGTTTGGATGGCTGGAGAAAGGTTTTCTCTAGTAGTTCATTTACTCATCTCGGAGCTACCCACCAGGGCCTACCGCGCTGCTGCTTTTATTCTCATTTCATGTTTTCGTATTTTAATGTCCATTGGGATGGAATTTCTTTCTCATGCAATTCACACTAATGCCACATTATTTCGTGTTTATTTTTCATTCATACTAATTAACATTTCTTTATAGCAGAAAATTTTATAAAAGAAAACAAAGAGAGAGAGAGGGTTCTTCATCTTAGAAACATTTCAAAATTTAATCAGTGACTAGCAGTTTTTCCCTTCAATCTTGGAGCTCATTTGAAGAAGTTGCACATATAATGATCTCGCAGTATTATTTTGTTACTCAAATTGATTACTTTCAATCATAGCGAGATCCTATGTGACACTAATTTTTATCTTCAAGTTGATGGCTGTTTTTAATACAAAAAGAAAAAAATATAAAGTTTGAGCTCCTTCATAATGTAAAAATGAAAAGATCCCCAAGGGGACATTAGAACCGTTATTGACAATACTTTGCAATGCATCATGAATTTTCTGACAGTTAAAAACTCTTCAATTATCTTTAATATGTTATCTCTCGTCGGAGTGATTTTACCAAAAATAAATGTGGCTAATGGTCCTACACGCATCTCTATGCTATGGAAAATGATTGTACTAAAAGACCTAAAGTACCATCTCTGCTTGTGAATCGATTTCTACTTATCTTACCCAATTGCTACTTATAGATTTTTTTTTTTAAGAGGCTTTTTTTCACCTTGAGAAATGGTTTTGAAATTTTATCGCAAATGTTGAATGGTTCCCAACTGCTAAATAAACATGTTTTAAATGTCCAGGGTTACAATTTTCCCGACATAATTCGCCGTTTTTATGTATGATTCCAATATTATCGTTGTCGGGTACTTCTATTGTGGATACTACTGAAGTAAAAAAAAAAATCATAGTGGAAATTAATCTTTATAATTGAATTCAAGGGTTACGATGAATGGGAATTGGGAATCGAAAGAATCTCAAGACTATTAATTTTTCATAAGAACTCAAGGTATAAAAGATTAATTTCTTGATTAAATTTTATAATTTTTTTACTTTTTCAAATTAGTTTTTGTCTAACAGTGAATGCCTCTTCAATTTTTTTCTGTACGAAAAAAAAAAACTTCGAGTATTTATATTTAAGGAAATGTAGCTAATGGCCCCAAAGGAAAATTCAAAATGGGCAAATATATATATTTTTTAAATTCAAGGAGACAACACCATTTTGAACTACCAGATATTTAGATATAAATGAAATCTTTGTTATCTGTAAATCTCTGACTTGTGTCGATGACATACATTAATTACTGTGCGTAAAAACCTCAAAAATCAGTTCCCTTTTCGTTCAATCTTTTTATCCTTATGTTAATTCAGGTGGCTACTTATGATTTTCAGTTTTATCAGTCAGAAACTTTTTCACCTTCATAAATGCTTTCTGACCTAAATAACTGTGCATATTGCAAACATTTGTGGTTGTTTCCTTAGCGTTTCCGCGCTAAAAGTAGAGGTTTTAAGCATCACCAGTATAAAAATTTTGAATCATTTATACAGCGGACAAGTTCATAATTGGAACTTTTTAATATCCATGTCACGGATACGATTTAGAAAAGTTCATTTTAATGCTAGTGAAAGATGCATTCTTTTGTTCAATATATATATATATATATATATATATATATATATATATATATACAATATATATATATATATATATATATATATATATACAGAGAGAGAGAGAGAGAGAGAGAGAGAGAGAGAGAGAGAGAGAGAGACAGACAGACAGACAGACAGAGAGTGTGTGTGTGTGTGTGTGTGTGTGTGTGTGTGTGTGTGTGTGTGTGTGTGTGTGTGTGTGTGTGTGTGTGTGTGTGTGAGGAGGGATTGTCAGATGAATATGAATTCGAGAAAGTTAAAAATTATTGCAATACTAAGATTTGAAACTGAAAATATCACTTTAATCATAATCTGCATATTTCTCGTGCATGAGATACAAAGGAAGTGGTCGTGCCAAGTTCGTTGTTTCAGTGCTGAAATGAAAACAGTAGGGTATATCAGGTATATCATATCTGATTGGTGATATTCACGTATAAATTGACGATTATGCTCATTAGAAATTTTAGGTCGGACCCACCTGGCATTCACACCCATAATCGCTGATTGTGGTGCGACTCCCGCGGGTATAATGAGGCATATTATATGGCTAAGATTTGATACATAGGTTTCACTTTCACTTCGGTGAGACGAATCTCAATTGAATTATGGTGGAAAAAATTTTTTTTTTTTTTTTTTTTTACATTTCTAGAGCCTAAAGCCTAGACCTTGGCCCATTTTGGACCAAAATTTAAGCAGGTGATCAGGTCAGAGCCAATCATCACTGTAATTTTAGGCAAAAGCACATCAGTGGCTGTGTCGTTGTTGTTAGACAAACCCTTGTGAAAACTATGCCCATTCAGTAGCACCTTCTTGGCGAAGACGGGAAAAAAATTCATTGCATTTTTAAATCAACAGTTACAATCTGTTTAGATTTTTTCATCCGCAATAGGGTCCAGCAAATATCTTCTTTTTCTAATTATCACTGAAGTGAAACTTTAGTGATAAAGAATAGTGCCAAATGCGAACTTCGACCGATAGAGTAATTCAAAATAATTATACTGGACTGATTCAATAACCCATTTATTTGGGAACGAAAACGCTTCGTATCAATCCCCCATAAATGTACTTTAAAATGGTTGAGAAATTCAGTGGTTTAATGAGTTGGAGAAAATGCGCTTTTAAAAAATAACTATAGAGTGAAACGGGTGAACAGAAACCGACCGCACGACAATAAAGCAGGCATTTGTGGTTTTCAATTGACAGTTGTCTGGAAGAGGGTCGATGCAAAAGAGCAAAAACTTTAAAATGATTTTTTTTTAAATCTATATAACTACGGTTTTTAAAATGCCATCTTGTGCAGTCACACGTACTTCCCCCCTCTACCCTGGACAGAGGGAAGGGGGGAATCGCGAACAAGTTTACCCCGCCTTCTGCCCCCAACTCCCCCACCCTCCGCCTCCAGCTGCCAGTTACTGATTAGACGCAAATTTTCTCATGTCCTATAAACATGAGTAAACAGTCGTCGCACACGCTTTCAACGGCCAAGATTTGGACTATATTTTTAGAATAAATTATTACCGTATTGAACTGCAGTCTCAAATTGAAAATATTCACCATCCAGTGTCGTCCGCTGCACAATACTGGGTTCCAGTGCTTACCTTTTTACTTCAGATGTCTCTCTCTCTCTCTCTCTCTCTGAATTTACTTTTCCCACATTTTAAATTTATATAACTCTCTTTGCTTCTCTCCCCCTCTCCCCCTTCTCTCTCGTTCTTTGTCTTAAGTCTTCCCCGCCTCTCACCCCTCCCCTCCCTCCACCTTAGGCCTGATCAGCAGTCAGTTATACCGTCACCGCTCCTTCGTATATCGTGTATCTTCAAGTTGAAAGCTGTTTACAAAAAAAAATAAAAAATAAAATATATAAAGTTCGAGCTCCTGCTTCATAATGTAAAAATTAAAAGATCCCAACAGCGACAAATATAACCGTTACTGACTACTTTCCAATGTATAATTAATTTTCTGACAGTTAAAAAGTCTTCAGTTTGCTCTAATATGTTATCGTCGGTCGGAGTGATTTTACCAAAGAAAATATGGCTTACGGTCCTACACTCATTTTTATGCTATAGAAATATTCCTGTATTTAAATTTAGTCAGGAGGCTCACCATGCCATTTTAAAAATCTAGTTATACAGAAAACATAATATCCTGTCTTATTTTTTTGTTTCGATGACGACTTATCAATTGAAACATTTTGCAAAAAAAAAAAAAAAAAAAAAATTAAATTCCAATTCTCCTTACCTGTGAATCATTTCCCTGTAAGTAGAATCGTTTAAATTAATCGATCGAGGCATTTTCTCAGAATTGTTTTTTTCTTTATTTTAGCAAGAGTGAGGTGTGTTTCCGAGCCAATTTAGATTCACTTTTTGAACTTGCTGATTTTCTTTGTTCACGCCCACACAAAATGCGATTTTTAGCATCACTCCATGACAATTGTTTAGAATTAATTCTAATGCGAATGCTTTAGGAAAAATTCGTGACAAATTCACAAATGGCGCAATATTTTATCTTTCAAGTTACCAGTGCAATGAAAAAAAAAAAATTAGAAAACCGTTAAATCTTCCTCAAAATATCAAGATATATAGAGAGCTATTTTCCGTGCTCTTGGAACTTCCACTTTTATTCGGTAACTCGTGCACGATAAATCTACGTACATGAAACATGTTAGAAATAAAGTTTTTACTTTCTCGTATGAATATTGACATGACCGCAAAAACCTCCTAAATTGTCTTTCATACTAATTATCACCTTAGGAGTCGGGCATGGTATAACACGAATCATCATGCTATTTCAAAGCTTTCGTTCTGTAGATCAAAAAAAAATTCTAGCTAACTCTAAATTTCTCACTTGTTTTGATGACCCAATCACTTGAAAATTATTGTACTTAAACCCCTAAAGTGCCATCTCGGCGTATTAATCGTTAGTTTTTTTTTTTTTTTTTGAGGCATTTTTTTCACCCTCAGAAATGGTTTTGATATAGAAAATTTTTTATCGTTCCCAAGTGCTAAATCAAGGCCTACATGTTTTATAGGTGCATAAATACTCTTTTTATCCTAAAATTCACCGTTTTTAAGGATGATTCCAATATAATTTCAGTTACTACTATAGCGGATACTTAAACAAAAAAATCAATGGAAATTAATTTATATAATTGAAGTCAAGGGTTACGATAAATGGGGATTGGAAATAGAAAGACTCAAAACGACAGTTACAACACTCCATGTCACAGCTCTTGCTGCCTTCAGTCTGTTTTACAATGTTTCTACGTTTCCACATTAGTTTTTATCTTACAGTGAATGGCTCTCCAATTCTATTCTGTACGAGAAAAAACGACTCGAGTATTTTTATTTAAGAAAATGTAGCTAATGGCCCTGAACGAACATTCAAAATGGGCAAATAATATTTTTTTTCTTTATCGAAACTTTCTTACTAGTGTCGATGACATACATGTTTAATAATAATTTGCGTAAAAATCTCAAAGGTTAGATCACTTATCGTGTCAATCTATTTAGTTACTTCAGATTTCTCTTTTTCATATCTGTTTTCTTTAACGCGAAACTTTTTCACCATAAATATTTTCTGTTAAATAACAGTGAATCTTCCAAACATTTTTCGTTGTTCCCTCAGCGTTCTCGCGCTAAAATAAGAGGTTTCAAGTGTCACCAGTATTTTTTCGAATCACTTATAAAGTGATTATTATTGAAACAACTTCATAATTGAAACTATTTAATATCTACATCACGGCTACGATTCAGAAAAGTTCATATTAATGCTCCAGAAAGCTTCATTCTTTTGTCCTCTCTCTCTCTCTCTAGACAAAACAAGGGTAGACACAAACCAGCGTGGTTTAATGCCGATATTAGCAGAGCAGTTAAAGAAAGAAACCGTCTCCACACCTTGCTTAAAAGTCACACCAGTGAATTACTCACAGGGCAATATACCAGTAGTAGAAAAGTTAAAAAACTTATAACAGCTAAACGACAATTTGAAATTGATATAGCAAAAACAAGTTTTACGGATCCTAAGCTTTTATGGATACATTAATGGCAATAAGAGGCTCAAGGCGGGCGTTGGTCCACTTATCAGCGACGAGGGTGCTCTTATCACGGACGATCAGGAAATTGCCTCTAAATAAGTTTTTAGTTCAGTTTTCACAGTAGACGCCAATGACACCATCGAAGAGCATCAAATATCAACCCAAAACGCACTGTGATATGCATATTAGCAGTAATGAAATGAAAGATGAACTTAATTAAATGAACAGTAATAAGACTCCCGGGCCAGACAATTTCTACCCTAAAATACTAGAAAATGTGATGGATGCAATATGCAGCCCTCTAACATCTATCTTTGACAAGTCCCTACAACAACGAAAGGTTCCAGCAGACTGGCAATCGTGAGTAGAGATCAACAAGGTAATTACAGACCAATTAGCCTAACCTCTGTCTTGGGAAAGATCCTTGAATTATTAATTAGAGATAGGACAGTTGAGTTCCTAGAAACTAATAACGTAATTAGGAACAGCCAGCATGGCTTTAGAACGCGATCATGCGTGACAAATTTGAGTTTTACGATTCACTTTTTAAAATGAATGATTGTACCAGGTCACTTCATATAATCTACTTAGACATCCAGAAAGCCTTTGACAAAGTGCCGCATGATAAACTAATGACAGAAGCAAGATCACTTGGAATTGACGGAAATATTCACGTTGCTGGTTAAGCAACGAGTCGTTATAAATGGAGTAGAGTCAGACTGGGCTCCAGTGACCAGTGGTGTTCCTCAGGGATCAGTGTTGTGACTAATCCTATTTATTATGTATATTAACGATATTGATGTTGGCCAAAACAACTTCATTTCTAAATTTGCAGACGACACAAAAATCGGCAACTATATTAACTGAAGAAGACAGAATCAGTCTTCAAAATGACCTTAATAAAATTATTAGCTGGTCAGAAAAATGGCAAATGCCCTTCAATGTAAGCAAATGTCAGGTACTGCAATGTGGGAAGAAAAACAAAAGGTATGATTACGAAATGAAGGGCCAAATCATTAGCAAGTCCTCACTAGTTAAGGATCTAGGCGTACTAATTTCAGACGATCTGAAATGTTCGAATCAATGTATCTCTGCCGCCAATAAAGCCAACAGGACCCTAGGCTTCATCAAAAGACATTTTACATATAAAAGCAAAGATATTGTAATCCTCCTATACAAAAGCATAGTCAGGCCACACAGAGTTTGCAGTGTAATTTTGGGCGCCTCACCTAATTAATTAATTATAGAAATACTGGAAGCGGTTCAGCATACGGCTACCAAGTTAATCCCGTCCCTGAGGAATAAACCATACCTCGAGAGACTCAGGGAATTAAACCTGTTCTCTCTTAGAAAACGGAGACTCAGGGGACAACTGATTGCATGTTTTAAGATTCTAAAAGGCTTTAGTAATACTGATTCAAGGAAGCTATTCACAGTAATTGCCGAGACTGTAACTCGAGGAAATGGTATGAAGTTGCAAGCAAGGAGGGCTAATCTTGATACAACCAAAAACTTCTTCACTTTGTTTTAAGCGAATGGAATAAATTCCCTGGGAATGTGATTGAGAGTGGTACCATAAATATATTTAAAAAGAGACTGGACATGTATCTCGACGCAATTGGTATGGTTTAGTTAGGATGGAACAATTATTGCATATTCACGTCTGCATTCATGTGTCTGTTAGACATAGACAATATTTTAGTATATAATTGATAAATATTATATTCATCTTTTGAAAAAAAAAAAAAAATTGCATGCATAGAGTATGTGGGTGTATGCCCAAATTTTCCTTTTCCATATTATTCTATTTTCTGAACATCCTATAAAATTCCTTCAGGTTTTTCATACTTCCTCTCGCTTCCCGTACGGCAAATGCCGGAGGGTCTGGAGGGTGAGGGAGAGAGACTTCTGCTATGCTATCCTTTTCTCCTGCTCTTATGCACTATATTAGGATTAAGGCCGGACCACCTAGTAGGGACCGTAAGGTCTGTGTGGTCTGTGCATCTGTGTAACTCTATGTAACTCTCTCTCTCTCTCTCTCTCTCTCTCTCATGTGGCTCACAATTCCATTTAAAGCTGAGATACATCGATAAAAATAAATTTATTTATTAATTTCTCACTTTTTGCTTCTGTCCTCCCTCATCATTTTAAACATTGACCAACTGCCAGCTCTATTCTACGTGTGATCGATTTTTTCGTATACTTTTCTTCGGCATTTTGTTTTATTTTCAAAGCAGCATTTTTGCACCTCATTGTTTTATCATCCCTGTGCTTTTCAATAGTTTAGCGGATTTTACATCACCCTCTTATAAGTGTTTTTAATTGCTCGACGGAAATCCTTTCTTACTATGTTCACAACACTATTACTTTTCGTTGAAGTGACGGTTACATTGAATGAAAAAGAAAGTAAAAATCCAAACACTCTAAAGACGAATCTGCATTTTTTTTTAGTTTGCGATCTGTTATTAAAGTTGATTATTTTCATATCCCACTATTGCAATGATATTTTTACTTTTAAAAATTTTTCACACCTTCTTCTTTTCCAAGAAAATGCTGATTATTGTCATGTGACTTTTTTTTTCTGACTGGGAAAATCGAGGCCATTTTAAAGTATATTGTATAATAAAAAATATAATCGTTTTTATCTCTATATTTTTCGTTTTCTTGACTTCATCAAATAAAATATATTCTGCTGAAACTCATTAAATGGAAGCTGTTGACTCATGAAACGTTAAACAATTTTTCTTTATAAGTGGAAACTTGTATTTTTCTTTTGCTTATTTTTTTTTTACGCTCATTATTATTTTCTGAATTAAAAAACAATTGGGTGTCCTTTCTAAGCAGTTTAATGTACATTACCCAAAGCTACTTAATTATAGTTTTTACCGAAAACTAGCGGATTTCAAAACTATAACACCTTTTTTTCTTTTTTTTTCTCATTTCTCATGAAGGATATGCTTTCATTCCTATCGAACTAAGTTTGCATTTGGCATTTTTCTTTATACTTGACGTGTTAGTTGCTATGAATTTGAAAAAGAAATTTAATAGACCCTATTTCGTTTAAAAAAAAAGTGGTGTTAGGATAATGTTTGTTACAGTTCATTTTTTTTTATTTTTTTTTTACCCGTCTCTGGCCCGGATGTTCGTCGAAATAGTAATTGTTTTTACTAGGGAATTATTTTCGTCAACTTTACGAGAGCGCTTCTCGTGTGATTGTGCCTCCAATTACAAAGATGATTGGATATGATAAAGGTCAAGGCTGTCGCATTAAAAAAAAAAAAAAAAAAAATCAGTAATATTTCCTTTCAAATTCGTCTTATCAACATGAAACCGAAACCTAAAATGTATCTATAAAATCTTCATTACATCTCCAGGCAGCGGCAGGTGGGTCTGATCCAAAATTTCAAGTGGGCAAAATTGACAGTTTACACCTGTAATTCTGCAATATGAGGTCCCGTTGTTTTTGTCAGAATAAAAAGAACAGCCTTGGCACCGCTTCTTGGTTCGTATTTGTCATGCACGAGAAATATCAAGACGACGAACAAAGTAATAATTGTTTTCAATTTCCCATCTAATAATTTTTTTCAATTTTCAATCTTAGTTTTTACATTCTAGAATTAATTTTCATTTGACAATGCCTCGTCATAACTACTTTTGTAACTCACCGCCTTTCGGAGTGATTTCAGATATGAAAATAATTATCATTGTCTAACAGGACCCTTCATACTCTGCATTATTATTTTTTTTTTTATGTCCAGAAGCTGAAGTCGATTTTAAATCTTTATTTATGTAGATGAAAATAAAAATATTCTCGGCGACCCAAGCATGAAACGAAATTTATTGTGCTGAACATCACAATTTTTTTTTTTTTTTTTTACTGAATTGATTTGGCACTAATTTCTATCGTAAAGTGGCGTATCGTAAAGAAAATAATCCAACTTCACGTCACGTTTAAACGATTTCTTGACATACGAATTCACATTTCCTCTTACAGTTAAGAAACGTTTAATGGTTTTTTTAATGTAAAATCTTTATTTTTTGTCTAGTATTTTTATTATTAATAGATTTAGAGCTCATTTCATGAAGCATATTTAACTTTTTCACCGAAAAATATATGGTTTTTTGCATCTATTCGGAATTCTGTGGTTTTATTACTCTAAAAACAGTCAAAACGAGTTGCCACGTCACTCTTTTTCAGAAGGTAGCTCAATAAAAAGTCATTTAAGAGCCTCTGCTTGCTAATGCAAAATTGAAAAGAACCCTAAGCCGTTCATAACAATTCATGACATTGCTTCTGTTCTCTTCAGATATATATATATATATATATATATATATATATATATATATATATATATATATATATATATATATATATATATATATATATATATATATATATATATATATATATATATATATATATATATATATATATATATATATATATATATATATATATATATATATATATATATATATATATATATATATATATATATATATATAATATTTTCGGGGGGGAGGTAGAGATGAGGATGCGGATTAATATCAATTAAAATGGAAGGATATTTGTCATGTGAATATAATGTGCCATGCGATGAATGTGCCATCCACTTCTAGTCATCTAGTGGATGGTGAGCGCCTTAGCCTGCCACTTTGTGGTCGCTTGCTTTCTTTCTTTCAATCCTTCCTCTTCTGTTTTTCCATCATTCATTCATCCCATTTGATAAAATAAAATATTTCACTTTGAGGGAAAAGAAGTTAAACATAGGAGGCAAACGATTCACAAGTAAAAAAAGCTGGAACAATTTTTTTTTTTAGCAAAATCTGAGTCGTCATTGGAACAAGAAATTTAGTTTTAGAAAGGAATTTATGTTTATCTGTATAACTAGAACCATAAAAGATCATGTTAAGCCTCCTGACTAAACTTAAAAACGAAATTTGCGCATTGTGAAGAGTCGTGTAGTACTATAAGTCACATTTTCTCAGGAAGAAATCACTCCGACAGACGAGAATATATTAAAGTAAATTAAAGACATTTTGTCAGAAAATTAGATACATTGCAGAGCATTGTCAATAACATAAATGTCCTCGTTGGAATCTTTTCATTTTTCTTTTTTTTGGTTAAAGATAAAAATTAGTGTCACATGGGATCTCGTTACTATTGAAATTAAACATTTTGAGTAGTTAACAATTTTGAGTAACAAAATATTACTGCGAAATGGATACACATTCAACTCTAAATTTTTTGGGAAAAAAAGCTAATTGATAAAATTCTGCAACATTACAAAGAATGTAGAAATCTGACTTCTTATAAAAGTTTCTGCTATAGGGAAATGTAAAAAAGAAAAAATTGAGATGACATTTGTGTGAATTGCATGACAAAAGCCTTCCATCCACAAAAGCTTTAAAAAATGAGAAAACATGAAGAGGACAAAAAAGAGTAGCCCGGTCGGCCCACTTGATAGGAGAATCCGAGATGAGTAAATAGAACTACTAGAATGGGATAAGGATAAAGCAAAAGAAGAAATTTCTCTCCAGCCCTCAAACCACTCCATCCGAAGCCGGGAGGAAAAAGTAGAAAAAAAAAAACTTTTAGAAAAACTGATGCTGAACAATTTACAGGAAAACTATGAAATGACTATC
>NC_137026.1:17903424-17973424 GCF_032717465.1 Coenobita brevimanus
ATTTTCCATAAAATTTCAAAAGAATATCCTAGGATGAAAAATTGCCTTTCTGAAAAAAAAAAAAAATAGGTAAGAAGAAATCGATTGACTCGAAGATATTGCCTTTTATATGTGTAGTTCGAATAATTTTCAAGTGATGGGATCATTAAAAGAAGTTGGAGATTTAGGGTGTTTTTTTTTTTTTTTATATATATATATATATATATATATATATATATATATATAACAAGTGCTTTGATAGTTGGATCATGACTGTCCCGATAAATTAGAAGAAAGCGAATATTTGCATATTATGATGATCTTTGTTATACAATACTCCTACTCCTTAGGTGATAAATAGTATGAAAGATAATTGGGGAGGTTTTTGCTGTTGCATATTGAAATTAATACGAGTAAAGTAAAATTTATACACTCCTTTTATGAAATTTGTACGCATTTATAACATATTTCATGTATTGTACGTACAGTTATCATGCATGATTTGCAAAATTAAAATGTAAGTTGCAGGAGCACTGAAATTAGACTTCAATAGTATCGTCTTCTTGATATTTTTGAATTTTATCAATTGTCTATATTATTTTTTTGTGACTGCACTGGAAACATGGAAGGAAAAAATACTGTTCCGTTTGTGAAGTTGTCACGGAACAAAACATCCGGGGGCTTTAGGAAAAATTCAATAAATACTGTCATGGACTGGTGTTAAAAATCGCATGTTTTGCGGCATAAGCGCCCATAATCAGCAACTTCCCTAATGATTTCTAAATTGGATTGGAGGCACACCTCACTCTTACAAAAAAAAAAAAAATATGGTGAGAAAATTCTTCTTCATTTGATAATGTTAAAATATTCCACTTATAGGGAAAAGAAGTTTTCAGAAGTAAAGAAAGCTGAAAGTTCATGTTTTTCAGGAAAGTTTCGAATTGATGAGTCGTCATCGAAACAAGAAATTTAGATTTAGAAAGAATTTTATGCTTATGTGTATAACTAGAACCATAAAAGGGCGTGTTGAGCCTCGTGACTAAATTTAAAAACAGGAAATTTGCCCAGCGTAAAGAAAAAAAAATCCTTGGACATTGTACGCTTTATTTTTTGCCGTTTTAATGTACTATTTAATGTAGCTCTTGACTAACCATAACTCCAAGATCTCCCTCTCATTAAGATTTTATTTCTCTTTCTTATCTTAGGTTTTTATCTTAGGTTTTTGATGTACTAATATGAACAGTTATAAAAATCTATTGTTTGTTTTTTTTTTCTTTAGCAAGCAATTTATCTTAAAAAAAAAAAAAAAACTTTTGAACATGGCTGTCACCTCAAATGTTCAAAAAAGATATTGATTTTGATTCTAAGAAATCTCTCAATGGGAAATTGAAATCCATTCTAATGGCCGATATTAAAAACCGCGTTCGTTGTAAGGAAAAACAATATTTTAATCTTCATTTTTGGGAAAACATTGAATGCTATCAGAAATTAAAAAGAGTATAAGAAATACGACAGTAGAAACTAAAAAGATTAAGAAGCATATGTAGAGTAATCGATAAATACATAAAATCCTTGCTTTAGATGTGGGAATTGCAAAATAACTATCTTTTGATATGGGTGTAGTGGGAAAAAATTCAAAACAACTTAGAATTGATTCGTTTTCTATCTATATATGAGGTGTTTCAAGCATCATTTCTTGAATTTAAATAAATTACACAGCGTTGTGCTAGGTTATAAGAAATATTTGTTTGTCAATGAAAACCCTTCATGACTGATTTAAAAAATGAGATGCAAAAATCTCTTTGATGTGCAAAGCTAAAATCATCACTTCGATAATAACAAAAAATTATTTTTAGAACCTGCAAAGTCCGTAGTCCTTGTACGAAGTTGGCCGCACTCCCGCCTTCCCTGAACTTCACCCATAGTCAGAGATGTGGCACCTCACTGTATTTGTTTGGATCTTTGGACACGTACCTTAGCAGTCTGAAGTGCAAGTTGGGACCTCGTAATAGTGACCTGGCTCGGACGGTGGAGTAAAAGTGAATTTTCTTCTCAGCGTCTGTTCATTATCGAACCTATGTATCAATTGAATAGCGATAAGCATTAGGATATAAATGGACGCTGTATCGGGTGTCTAGTTTGGTATGGAGGTGGTATGGCTAGATGTGGAGGTGAGGGGAGGAGGAAGGGGGGGTGGGTGGGCTTTCCCAGTCTGGGTAGCTTCTGCAAATGATTTCAGGAAGAAGGTTCAACAGCAACAATCGTATGAAATCTGGATATATATAAGCAAACAAATACAGCACCACAAAGGTATGAGTCGCATATCACCATATTGGAGTCAACTAAAAATGGAAAATAACTACGTAAACATATCCTGCTGTTTCATTATAAAATTCAGGTGGCGCACAGAAGGTGCTGAACACAGATGAATATACTGGCCACAGCATAAGTTCTATGTATGGTATTCCTCTGGGTAGACATAACAGGGAACAGCATTTTTCCACCTCATGCCATCACCTGTGAAGGTATGCACAGTGCAACTACGATGTAGGCATACTGACCTGCTCATAAAACTATTAATGAACGTGTCTACATCAGGAATAGTTGGTTTTCAATAATCATTTTCATCGTTATTGACTAAAATAGTGTAATTGTGGTGACGGGTAAAGCCAAGTGGCCTCGCGAATCAGCCTCCACCTCCCCTCACCAACCATACGCCACATCACATGATAAGCCAAACACAACTGTCTGCTGCGCTTTACGTATCTCATAGTTGTGATTCAGTGCCAAGTGTAAGACATTATTTAGCTCCATACAAAGGTGGCAAAATATGCCGTGTGTGTGTGTCCCTAACCATGTGAATATCTGTCGTCTCTGCTCGTTTCCTGTACAGTACTGGGTTCCAGGTTAAGACAGCGTACGACTCAGCAAGAAACAGGAGAGCCTCTTCTCTCCCCCGCCCATTCCCTCCACACCCCCAGTGGCCACACTTCTCCATAAAACCAGACACTCGGATACGGTGTCCAGTTATATTCTAACACTTATCGCTAGTTTAATTGACACATAGGTTTGACAATGCACAGACGCAGAGGAAAATTCCTTTACTCACTGTCCGTGCCAGGTCACTAATCAGCGAGTTACCACCTACGTGTCTAAAGATCCAAACAACATACAGTGGTGCCACACATCGCTGACTATGCATGGGTGAAGTTCAGGGAACTCTTGAGTGCGGCCAACTGTACTTGACATGAAAAAAATGTAAACGATCATTGATTTGAATGATTTTAAATGTCTTAGAAATTATTGATTTTTTTTTTTTTCTAAATCAAACCTAATTTCAAAGATTTTAAAAAGTGATAAATAACACTGAACCGCTATAAATGTAACTCAGGTTAATAATACAGACCTGAAGCTAAAATTGTTTTTCTCTCGGGAGAACTCCGGTTCATATAACACTTTATGAAATATTCTTGAAATTGGGTACAAAAAAATTACCTATCGCTTTAAAAAAAATCAAACAAGTTTGTATGATACAATGCGGGATTTTTTTTTTTAACATGCACTGGGAAAATTATGATTCAACCTTATTATGTAAATAGTGCTGCGGAATGAGGAGCATAGGAGAACGAGGCTAGTCAATTTGGTCCTGACATTTAAGATAAGTGACCAGTCTCACTCATAACCGAGTGAGCTATAGACTCAAACCATCCCTGGGTATGAACATGCACCGGCTCAATCTATCTAGAGATCCTTAATTAACTAGTAAACCAACAATCGCTATAATTTGTAATAAATCGTTTCCTGGTGTAAAGAAAATCATTTGTCTTTTCAGTGTAGAGTCACCCGTAGGACGAGGAAGGATGAATGAATGACGGAAAGACAGAAAAGGAAGGGAAAGTAAGGATGGAGAAGGCAGGCACCCACAAGCAACACTACATCTAGTGGATGATGAAAGCCCTTGCGTGCCACATTAGATTTAGGCATTATGGGTAGTAATTAAACTAAAATATTTTCCATAAACTTATCGAAAAAAGTTAGATTTTTAACATCTGCTTTTCTATGTTATTAAAAAGGATTAGTTAATTAAATTGAATTTTTTTGTATTATAGAGTCATATTACACCATACGACATATACCCGTGAGTATAATCATCGAGAGTTTTGATAATTTGATTAAAAACAATTCAGATTTAGTCATCAAAATAAATTAGCAAAAATATCATTCTAATATCAAAATATCAAACTAACCTTAGATTCTGTCCGTGCTTAATGATTTTAGTGATTGATCCCCCTCCCCCCCAAAAAAATGTGAGGAGAAAATAAGCATTGTCGTGAGATGTTATGAACGTCGGCTTAGGGGTCTTTCAATTTTGGATTAGCAAGCAGAGGCTGTTAAATGACTTAAATTTGCTCTTGCTCAATTCATGTTAATAGAGGCTATTGCCAGTTAACCATATATGTCACCTGTTTTGCTATTACATTATCCTTATGAGTCCTGAATGTTTAGTTGTTAGTTTGAGCATTAAACTTTATATTGTAATTTTACCTTTTTGAACCTGGAAATTTTGCGGGAAAGTAGTGATTTTAGTATTCTCATTTGAAGTGTTAATCTCTGTTAAGTAACATAAATTTGGCGACTTTTTATCAGAATATTCAGGATATTATCATAAGTATATTGTTTGATATTTTGTGACTGTCATTTATGCATGATGTCTACTATTACTACACTTGATGAAGCCAAAGATTTTTGTGAAATGTGCAAACAGTGTGATGTAGAAAGCAGAACAAAGAATGAACTTAAGCTTGTTGCTCAACAATCGGGAATTGCTGTTCGCTCTCATCATTCTAAAGATCAAATTGTTGACATGATCAATAAAAGCTTGTTTAATGTAACTCCAGATGAGCAAACGCGGATTTAAATAGCTAAGTTACAGCTAGCCCTGCAGGAGGCTCGTGCTAAGGAGGCTGAGTTTCAGGCTCGTACTAAGGAGGCTGAGTCTCAGGCTCGTATTCAGGAGGCACAGTCACAGGCACAGGCTCAGGTACAAATTGAACTTGCTAGGATTCAGGCAGACCATGAGTATCTCATGAAACAAGGTGGAACTGGATCATTTAGCTCTGATGATTTTGATGTAACAAAGTATTTTCAGTTGTTTGAGAGGGTAGCTACAGGTTTTAATTGGCACAAAAAGTATTAGCCAGTACTCCTCCAGAGTGTTCTCTACCGGTAAAGCTCAAGTAACTTATGCATCTTTGCCTCAGGATCAATCTGATAATTATGATGTTAAGTGCTTGATTCTTAAGGCTTATGAGCTTGTTCCTGAAGCCTATAGAGTAAAATTTAGGACAACTTAAAAAGCAAGATAAGCAATCCCATGTTGAGTATGCAAAAATCAAAGATCTGTTAGAGCAGTGGTTAAATTCTAAGAATGTAAATTCTGGATTTTTATAAATTTAAGCAGATGATTTTGCTGGAGGACTTCAAAAGGTGTATTAATAAAGATGTAAGCTTCATATCTTGATGAGAAAAGAATAGATAATTTCTCATGCTGCAGTTTTAGCTGATGAATATGTTCTCATTCACAAGAAATATTCTAAAGAAAAAAGGAAAGCTGAGAGTCAGTACGTTGCCTCTACTCAGAGTACAGGTAACAGGAAAGAGAAGATGATGTTTCTCAGGAAGTAAATACTCAGCTCCACCTCTACATTTCAGAAAAGTAAATGTACTTATTGTAGTAAGCTTGGTCATGCTACGGAGAAATGTTTCAGGAGACAGCGTGATGTGAACAAAAAGGAGTCTTTAAATATTCAGTCAATTGAACTAGTGTCCACCCTTGAGAGTTCCCAGAATTCTTTAACCGAGTTAACTGAACCTGCTTTGAGGGGTAAATTAAATTCTCATGATGAAGCTCCACTTTTGAGCAGTAACGTGGGTGACACTCTCGAGTTCATATTCTAATTTCCTCTGATGGTTTTGTCAGTCCTCTGGAACAGTAATGACAGGAAATCAGTTAAAATATATCGTGATACAGGTGCTTGCCAATCCCTTATGCTGACCAGTGTTCTAGGCTCTAATGTTGATTCCTCTGATGAAACTGTAATCTTACAAGGTGTAGGGAATAATTAATTTCTCTGTCCCTCTGTGCAGAGTGAATTTAGAGTCTGGTTTTGTTAATGGTTCCGTTATGGTTGGGTTGGTTGAGACACTCCCAATGTCAGGTGTAACTTTCTTACTTGGAAATGATATTTCTGGAAGTCATGTGTGTCCCGCTCCTCAGTTGTCTAGTGAACCAGTGACTGCGACCCAGGATTGTGATATCCCTGATGTGTTCTCTGCATGTGCTGTCACTAGGGCTGTCTAAAGTTACTGGTGACTTAGAGGATAATGATGTTATCCTAGCTGACACTTTTCTTGCTAATTTGGACCATTCACCAGATGAGGCAGTACCTCGTAGTGTTCATAATTTTGTCTCGTCAAGAGTTGGTTGAGTTGCAGTGTTGCTGACCCTGAGTTGAAAGGTCTAGCTAACTCTGCTTGCAGTGAGGAAGAGTCAGCTGGTGCTTCTACTTGTTATTATATAAAGTCAGGAGAACTTATGAGAAAGTGGATATAATTTTTTCTATCGTTTTACAGTCCGTGGTCTAGTGACCGGAATTTTTGTGGTGCCTGCAATACGGTTCAAACCCTTTCGCCTTATGCCTGTCCTCTTTATTCTTAATGTAACATTCAGATTTTGTGACCAGGATTTACGCAATAGTAACACAGCGTGTTATTTAGGTTCAACCTACGAGGTGATCTTCCATGTGCCGACCGATGTCTACTGGGACTTCAGCCGTACTTTTGTTCCGCACTGTTACCTGGTGTGCGGCAACGAGTCCTTGAGCTAAAGACTGTGTTTGTTTGTGAACTGGACGAGACTGTCTCTGGCCCTTGAGAGGACACTTCTTTATATTAGGTCCATTTATTATTCTGTTTTAAAATATGTCGTTAATAACAGTTCCTCAAATAATTTATATATTCTTAAACTTCTCTAATTTAAATGTCTGGTCACATTTTTATTTTCAAGTGGTTTTTGTTTTTCTTTTCCATCAGTACATAATGTTGATCTATGGTATAAGTTATAGTCAATTGGAAGTAAATTTTTGTATAGTTTACTATCTACATGTGAAATTTCTGGTCGTGTCATTATTGTTTACTTTAGAGTAAATTGCATCTGTTTACTGTTCATTACCTAGTGTGTGTTTTGTTTCCTGAGTTTGGTTTTCTGCTTGTTCTTGTGTCTAATTTTGTTTCGGAATTTGTATTTTGTTGATCGTATTCTGGTTTTTGTGTCAGGTATTTGTCACTCTTAATGCTGATCCTTCAGGCACTAATTTTGGTACTTTGCTTAGCATAGTGGGTTTACACACTAAAGTACAGTCTACATTTCTCTTGATTGCTTATAAAACATGTCAGTGTAAATTGTATAACTGGCTGTGTACTTGGTATATATATATATATATATATATATATATATATATATATATATATATATATATATATATATATATATATATGTAATTGCTTGGTTCGTTAAAAAAGTGTTCGTATATTATGGATAGTTACGTAAGTGAGGAAGTGTTAACTAATATAACCTTGGAGAAAAGGAGATTCAGTCGTGGTGTGATGTGAGGTGAGGGAGGGTTTTGTTGTTGATCCAGCTCAACATGTCAATATCGTTTGATCATCACATCTGAGTCAAGACACTCGCTCGCCTCTCCCTGGTGGTGATGATGATGATGGTGGGGAAAAGAGGTGGGGGTCGTGGTGGGGTGGTGGGGTAGGTGGTGGAGGTTCAATTGTGCTCTGCTTTACTCAGGTGTCACCACTCACATTCTTTGTTTGTTCTTGTATGTTTTATTTTCTTTACTTGTTGAGATTAACTTATAGGCCCGTAGAGTAATTGATGGACGTAATTTATCTCTGCCATTGTTTCTCGTAATCATGGGGTTGTGGTTGAGGTGGTTAGGCGCGATTAGGGACGAAGTTAAGATGTGTAGATGCTCCGCCAGCTCTTGCTCTCTGCTTTGCTTGTTTGTGTTTTGTTACTTTCTTGTTACTTGTGATTGCGTGAAGTCGCCAAATTGAGCGTAGTCGGTTCGTTTGCTGCTGTTGTTTACCGTTGTAGCGTTTCAGGAGAGAAGTCTCCTCCGTATTAATTCATTAGGTGTGGTTTGATTGTAGTCGTAGATTATTTTGACTGTAATTTGTACGTTGGTTGTCGATGTTCGTAGTTTATCGTTGCATAAACTCTTAAGGCTTGGTTTGATCGTCGTTGGTCCGTTTTTACCGCTAGCCACCAATGTAAGCAGACTTAGCCAAGGAGTGTAATTTTATAGAGAAGGTTAACTGGTTGTATCGTCGATGGGAGTGACACCATGAGAGAAAGTAATGGTTAGTCGTTGTAGATGTCAGGGGAGTCCTTCTCTGTTCCGTTATTATCTTCGTATTTTAAGTGGTATGATGAAATAGGCAGATTTGGGTCGATGGAGTTTATTATGAAACAGTTATATGAGTAAAAATTAAGAGCTTGGCGTGACCCGTGTAGCCAATGGTTAATATCAGTTTGTGCTAGCAGCAGTCTTTCTACTTTACTCTCACTCTCCTACTCCCTAACGCTCTCTGTTCTCTCTCTTGTTCTCTACTTGTCTATCTAACTTTCCTACATGTGATATAGTACTTATATCCCCCTCTAGCTTCCGGTTAAAGTGTGTGGGCGTACGTGTGAGTACGTTTGTGCATGTGTGTGTGTCGGTCATGTCTCCGGCATATGATCAGGGGTTTTTTTTTTTTTTTTTTTTTTTCGTGCTCGACTCTGAGCATAGGCTTCACAGCCTGCTGTCAAGGCCCAGTAGTCCACCTCCATATTCATTCAAGTACAGGGGATGTGTAGCTGTCTCCTCTTGGAGAACTCGGACATTACTACCTGTTTTACATATTGTTACCTACAGCCAAATACATACCGTAGTTACATATAGTATTGTGTTATAATACATTATGCCTAAACAATCTGCAAACTGATAATATGTAAAAAAATATTACGGAGTATTTTCAGATAAAAAATAAGACGAGAATGTAAAAACATTGTAATTATGATAAATAATTTTTAAACTTATGTATACATATTGATCATACATTGTAACATGACAGATACAGAAAAAAATGTATGCTCGTGATCCAAAGAAAGTATAGAGACTGTCGACGCCGTCGCCAGGAAAAAAAAAAAATGGTCTGGTGTTCGAACATCGATAAACCTCTTCCCTCTTCCTGTCGGTGAGATGGTATGGTCATGTGGAGAGCTTCGATAACAACAGGGTAGTGAAAAAGGTATATTTGAACGAATATGGAGGAGGGAGGAGGTGAATTAGGCCAAAGAGAAGGTGGAGTGATATGGTTCATGATTGTGTGAGGAAGAGAGGTTTGGAAGTCAGTCAGACTTGGGAACTGATAAGACATCTAGCTGGCTGGATGAATGTTGTGAGGAGAAGTGCATGATTAGGGATTTGGCACCCCTTTTTAACGTGACGGCATCAAGATTGACTTTACTGGATACGATTACGTGAAGCAACAGAACGTGGTGAATGCTTTTCGCGTATCCGATGGAGCCAGGATTCCGGGGGCTTCAATGATGAGTGAATGAAAGCGTTGTCCATTGGACTGGGCAAATTTGGGCTGACTGGACATTGCTACTCTTCACCCTGCCATACGGTGGGAAAGAAGGTCCGGATGAGATATACTATATATATATATATATATATATATATATATATATATATATATATATATATATATATATATATATTTATTATTTATTTAAAAACAAATATATGATAAATAAATAATATATATATATATATATATATATATATATTATTTATATAAAAACAAATATATGATAAATAAATTATATATATATATATATATATATATATATATATATATATATTATATATACATTTTATTTATATAAAAACAAATATATGATAAATAAATAATATATATATATATATATTGTTAGCTGTTTAATAATATGTATAATTTTGTGTATATTATGTAAAGTGGGTGCGTGACGCTGGGCGTTTGTGTATGTGCGTCGATGCCGTGTACGCCGGCATCCACGCACATGCACTCGCTCGTGTTCTTGCCTCTTCATTACTTAACACATTCATAAAATCTTAATTTTGTTTGCTCTCTCAACGCGGGTGTGACTAAAAATTTTTTTGATATCGGTGGCTTGCTGTGGAGCTTAAATTGGCGACATAGAGCTTTGTATTCACCAGTGACCTTTATAACGTTTGCTTTATGAGGGAGAGATGTTTACTTTTTTTCCTGTATGTTTCTCGTCTGACCCCAGCTGTGTATTATTGGGTGCATGTGACCGGAGCGTATACAAGCCAGATGATTTGGGATGGTGAGAGTTTTTGTGGGTTGGCGTAGGGAGAGGGTGTGTTTGATTGGAGAAGAGAGGGAGGAGAAGCACTGTTTTGTGTATTCTATATATTTCTGATTATCTTTTTCACTTCGTATTAGCATGCAATCGCAAATACATTTTATTATTATTCCTGGCAATCGAGTGCAGTTGTTATCTTTTTGTATTATTTTATTTCCTTCGTTTGGCAAGTTTGTTCGTAGATTTTTCTGTGATTATTCAGGGTATTATCAGGTTTCTTTTTCATTCTTTTTTTTTCATTATCTCATTGTATATACTGTAAATATTATTAGCTTGAATTATATTAGGTATATTATTCATTGTGTTTATTTTGCCCTTTGTAACGTCAGCTAAAATTATTTACTTTTGGACCTACGTTGCGAGTTTTTTTTTTTTTTTTTTCCATCACTTAACTATTTGATCATTTCCCTTTTTACTTTTTTTTTTTTTTTCTCAGTTCATACGTAGTCAGATTGCTATCTTGTGTTGCGTACTCGCATCTCATAACATACAAATTAGCTTTACCATACCAGGATAATACCCTGATATTTTGACTGTTGTCATTGTAGTGTGCCATTATGGGGGTTAAAAGTAGTGATGTTACTGTGGCATCCCTACACATCGTAAGCCAGCAACATGCAGTTGACTTTATCAACTCACGACCAGCGGAGGATAAGGTTAGGAGATTGCAGAGGCAGGAGTTAGCCTTAGTTGCCCAAGCTCTTGATATTCTGAATGAGTCTGATAATGCCTTCCAGTTAACTAACTTAACCTGCCACCGCGTGTTTGGCATAGACCCATACGAAGTTCCCGGATCCATGCCAGACCTTGAATCAGCTTCTAGATCAGTTCATGCATCCCATGATAGTTTAGCTAAGCACACAGTCATCCACCAGAAAGAATATCTTGATGAAGAGCAGGCTAAGCACGATCATGAGTATAGGATGATACAGCTTCAACTACAGCTTCAGAGGGAGAAGAAGGAGGAGAATAGAACGTTACAGCATCAACTACAGCTTCAGAGGGAGAAGAAGGAGGAGAATAGGACGTTACGGCTTCAACTACAGCTTCAGAGGGAGAAGAAGGAGGAGGATAGGAAGTTACAGCTTAAACTACAGCTTCAGAGGGAGAAGAAGGAGGAGGAGGAGGATGATACTAAACTGGAGCAGATAATGCTTGACTATGAAACGTGTATGAATTTCACATGTGCTCCAGCTAATTTTTCTCATTCTTTTTCAAAATTTAGAGCAGTTGAACCCACTAAATTAGTTCCCCCATTCGATGAGAGCTTGATCTTGGAGGTCTTTGACCGATTTCAAAGATTGCTACAGGTAACAAGTGGCCCAGAGACAGCTGGTCATCTCTAGTTCAGACAGTAATTAAAGGTAAAGCGTTGAAGGCCTATGACAATCTTAGCCACCAAGAACCACAGGACTACGAGGTATTAAAGAAGGTCATACTGCGTGCATACGAGATGAGACCGGAAGCTTACAGACAGAAATTTAGGACTTGTAGGAAGCGCCCTCATGACACTTTTGTAGATTTCAGTAGACAGATGACTGATGCATTTAATCAAGGGAAGTGAAGTGAGGATCTCAGAATCTTACTTTATGCTTAAGGACTTGTTATCCTTGAGAAACTCCTTGATAAGATTGATACAGATTTAAGAATTTACCTTGCTGATAAGAAAGTTAAGAATGCTGCTGAGGCTGCAGTTTATGTAGATGATTATTTAATGTTTAAGAATATGAATAAGGGTAGGAGTGTTCCTCAAAAGTGTTACCAGTCTCAGCTCCACTAACAACCATCTAAGAAGCCCAACTCCACGAATTCTCTACACCCAAACCTGATACACCTCATTTCCGCAAAACCTACACGCCCCCCATTTACTTCCCCATATTGTAAGAGGCCAGGTCACACTGTAGATAGATATTGGCGTACGTCAGATATTGTGAAGCCAGTGAGCTTTGTTTCTTGTGGAGCTCCCGTGGTTACCCCTTCAGTTGGTTCCTCAGTTATTAGTCAGGGAAACTCTGATGTTTTACCCCATTCTAGGATTGATCTTGTTCCCGAAGGTGGGAAGAAGGTGGCCACAGATGTGTTGGAGCCCACTATTTCAGGTGTGGTACAGGTGGTGATGAGCAGTGTTGCCCCTTCTTCTTCGTATGCACACTAACTGTCTTCCGGTTTGGTGAAGGTGAATGTGCAGCATCCGGTACGTAATCTTCGTGACACTGGTTCTTCAATTTCATTGTGGGTAAGGCCAAATAATGAAGTTTTTGATGTTGCAGGAGGAGAGTTTGTTCTGATTGGGGAAGGAACAGGTGCAAAGACTGTGCCATTAGTTTCTTGTGAGGTTAAATGTCAGTTGTTTGATGGACCGGCATGATTGGGTTTTGTAGATTATTTACCAAAGACTGGTGTTGATTTAATACCGGTTATTGAATGAGGAGTTTGACTGGGACAGGGAAGGTTTGAAGCCAGCAGATCCAGTTGATAGAATGAATATATTTGTAGTCGCCACGCTCAGTGCAAAATTTAAATCGTGTGTGTGTGTGTGTGTGTGTGTGTGTGTGTGTGTGTGTGTGTGTGTGTGCGTTCATAAGCCCAGCTACCCAGCTATGTGAAGTGGAACGGTCACTCTAATAAAAATTACGAATATTGGTCTGGTGTTCTCTACTTGAACTTGGTACATAATGAGAAATACAATTTTATATATATATATATATATATATATATATATATATATATATATATATATATATATATATATATATATATATATATATATAAATTAGCTTTCCATACATCTGACCTGTGTGTGAAATATTGCCTGCACACGATATACGAAGGAGCGGTGACGGTATAACTGACTGCTGATCAGGCCTAAGGTGGAGGGAGGGGAGGGGTGAGAGGCGGGGAAGACTTAAGACAAAGAACGAGAGAGAAGGGGGAGAGGGGGAGAGAAGCAAAGAGAGTTATATAAATTTAAAATGTGGGAAAAGTAAATTCAGAGAGAGAGAGAGAGAGAGAGAGACATCTGAAGTAAAAAGGTAAGCACTGGAACCCAGAATTGTGCAGCGGACGACACTGGATGGTGAATATTTTCAATTTGAGACTGCAGTTCAATACGGTAATAATTTATTCTAAAAATATAGTCCAAATCTTGGCCGTTGAAAGCGTGTGCGACGACAGTTTAGTCATGTTTATAGGACATGAGAAAATTTGCGTCTAATCAGTAACTGGCAGCTGGAGGTGGAGGGTGGGGGAGTTGGGGGCAGAAGGCGGGGTAAACTTGTTCGCGATTCCCCCCTTCCCTCTGTCCAGGGTAGAGGGGGGAAGTACGTGTGACTGTACAAGATGGCATTTTAAAAACCGTAGTTATATAGATTAAAAAAAAAATCATTTTAAAGTTTTTGCTCTTTTGCATCGACCCTCTTCCAGACAACTGTCAATTGAAAACCACAAATGCCTGCTTTATTCTCGTGCGGTCGGTTTCTGTTCACCCGTTTCACTCTATAGTTATTTTTTAAAAGCGCATTTTCTCCAACTCATTAAACCACTGAATTTCTCAACCATTTTAAAGTACATTTATGGGGGATTGATACGAAGCGTTTTCGTTCCCAAATAAATGGGTTATTGAATCAGTCCAGTATAATTATTTTGTATTACTCTATCGGTCGAAGTTCGCATTTGGCACTATTCTTTATCACTAAAGTTTCACTTCAGTGATAATTAGAAAAAGAAGACATTTGCTGGACCCTATTGCGGATGAAAAAATCTAAACAGTTTGTAACTGTTGATTTAAAAATGCAATGAATTTTTTTCCCGTCTTCGCCAAGAAGGTGCTACTGAATGGGCATAGTTTTCACAAGGGTTTGTCTAACAACAACGACACAGCCACTGATGTGCTTTTGCCTAAAATTACAGTGATGATTGGCTCTGACCTGATCACCTGCTTAAATTTTGGTCCAAAATGGGCCAAGGTCTAGGCTTTAGGCTCTAGAAATGTAAAAAAAAAAAAAAAAAAAAAAAGTTTTTCCACCATAATTCAATTGAGATTCGTCTCACCGAAGTGAAAGTGAAACCTATGTATCAAATCTTAGCCATATAATATGCCTCATTATACCCGCGGGAGTCACACCACAATCAGCGATTATGGGTGTGAATGCCAGGTGGGTCCGACCTAAAATTTCTAATGAGCATAATCGTCAATTTATACGTGAATATCACCAATCAGATATGATATACCTGATATACCCTACTGTTTTCATTTCAGCACTGAAACAACGAACTTGGCACGACCACTTCCTTTGTATCTCATGCACGAGAAATATGCAGATTATGATTAAAGTGATATTTTCAGTTTCAAATCTTAGTATTGCAATAATTTTTAACTTTCTCGAATTCATATTCATCTGACAATCCCTCCTCACACACACACACACACACACACACACACACACACACACACACTCTGTCTGTCTGTCTGTCTCTCTCTCTCTCTCTCTCTTTCTCTCTGTGTGTGTGTGTATATATATATATATATATATATATATATATATATATATATATATATATATATATATATATATATATATGTATATATTGAACAAAAGAATGCATCTTTCACTAGCATTAAAATGAACTTTTCTAAATCGTAGCCGTGACATGGATATTAAAAGTTCCAATTATGAACTTGTCCGCTGTATAAATGATTCAAAATTTTTATACTGGTGATGCTTAAAACCTCTACTTTTAGCGCGGAAACGCTAAGGAAACAACCACAAATGTTTGCAATATGCACAGTTATTTAGGTCAGAAAGCATTTATGAAGGTGAAAAAGTTTCTGACTGATAAAACTGAAACTCATAAGTAGCCACCTGAATTAACATAAGGATAAAAAGATTGAACGAAAAGGGAACTGATTTTTGAGGTTTTTACGCACAGTAATTAGTGTATGTCATCGACACAAGTCAGAGATTTACAGATAACAAAGATTTCATTTATGTCTAAATATCTGGTAGTTCAAAATGGTGTTGTCTCCTTGAATTAAAAAAATATATATATTTGCCCATTTTGAATTTTCCTTTGGGGCCATTAGCTACATTTCCTTAAATATAAATACTCGAAGTTTTTTTTTTTCGTACAGAAGAAAATTGAAGAGGCATTCACTGTTAGACAAAAACTAATTTGAAAAAGTAAAAAAATTATAAAATTTAATCAAGAAATTAATCTTTTATATCTTGAGTTCTTATGAAAAATTTATAGTCTTGAGATTCTTTCGATTCCCAATTCCCATTCATCGTAACCCTTGAATTCAATTATAAAGATTAATTTCCATTATGATTTTTTTTTTTACTTCAGAAGTATCCACAATAGAAGTACCCGACAACGATAATATTGGAATCATACATAAAAACGGCGAATTATGTTGGGAAAATTGTAACCCTGGACATTTAAAACATGTTTATTTAGCAGTTGGGAACCATTCAACATTTGCGATAAAATTTCAAAACCATTTCTCAAGGTGAAAAAAAGCCTCTTAAAAAAAAAATCTATAAGTAGCAATTAGGTAAGATAAGTAGAAATCGATTCACAAGCAGAGATGGTACTTTAGGTCTTTAAATACAATCATTTTCCATAGCATAGAGATGCGTGTAGGACCATTAGCCACATTTATTTTTGGTAAAATCACTCCGACGAGAGATAACATATTAAAGATAATTGAAGAGTTTTTAACTGTCAGAAAATTAATGATGCATTGCAAAGTATTGTCAATAACGATTATAATGTCCCCTTTGGGATCTTTTCATTTTTACATTATGAAGGAGCTCAAACTTTATATTTTTTTCCGTTGAAACTCCTCAAATGCCAGCTGTTTTTACGTGTGAAACTTCTAAAAAGTAATTTGAGATTTCCTTCCAACTGGAAACCAATTTTTTTTTTTTTAGCTCTTTTTTTCAGGCTTCAGTGTTTCCTGAATTTTATGTCTGCTATCTAAGCAATTTAGATAACATTACTGGAAGCTAATCGTTTTTAGCCCAAAACAACAAGCGTATTTCAGCATCACCCCACTATAACTTCTTTTTTGCATTTCTCGTAAACGATATGCTTTCTTTAAAAGAAAGGTACAACATTTCAGTAACTTCTGTCCAGAAGTTAAATGTAAGATGACTTTCAAAACACACATTGAAAAAATTTCATCAGTCTTGAGGCGATATTTTGAAAAAAAAAAAAAAAAAAAATGCAGGTATATTAAAAATTTGATTTTTTTTGTCCGTCCTCGCCCCCGAGGTCCTAAGAAATGGGCATTTTGTTCACATGGGTTTCATGTTTGTCTAACACCTTTACGAGACAGCTATTGATGTGGTTTTGGTTACAGTACAGGGATGACTTGCTTTGACCTGATCACCTGATTATAATTAGCCCAAAATGGACATGGGTTTAAGTTCGGCAAAAAAAAAAAAAAAAAATTGCGCCCAATTTTCATTGTATCGTCTGACCGACATGAAACCGAAAAGTAATGGTGTATATTTCATATTTTCATTATATAATCAGGGTCAGAAAACATCCAGCAGTTGGGGGTGTCAAATGCCATATGGGCCCGTCCAACGATTTCTTAAGGGGAAAATCATTAATTTCCACCAGAATTTCTCCAATTAGAGGTGAAATCTCTATTCAGATACCTGTTGCTATCAGCGTAACGCGGATACTTGGTTTGTATCTCTCATGCACGAGGTCTGCAGATTTTGAACAACGTAATGAATATTTTTAACTACAATTTTAACCATTGCAATAGTTTTTACTCTCGATTTAACATTCACTTGACTCTATCTCCACACACACACACACACACACACACACACACACACACACACGCACACACACACACATATATATATATAGCGAAATAAAAAGACGCATTACTAGTTATGTATATATATATATATATATATATATATATATATATATATATATATATATATATATATATATATATATATACACTACTCAAAACAATTAAGGGAACAAGATTTTGATTTATGATATTTCCGAATCTATGCTTTGTTTGGGTTCAGAAATAATGTTATGAGCTGAGCAATGATTGAGGAACCGAATACATCTGTGTGAGTTGAGTTGTCCTTTCTATGTCAATAAAAATGGGAGTTTCACCCTGAGTGAAAATTTCATTTTTCATTGAGTAGAAGTGGTCAAAATCAGCTTCAAAATGAGGTGTTTCTGGCTTTGGGATATTTTGTTGTTTCCCTGTCATCACTGAGTGTGCGGCGGTATTTGTCCATAGTTGAGGTAGCTTGAGCATTACAGATGCTCAAGGAATGACATACCCAAAGAAGGGTTGCCCAGGGCCTTGGAGTGTCTCCTAGCGTCATCAACCGCCTCTGGGGACGATACCAAGATGACGGGCTGTACACCAGACGACCTGGGGAAGGTCGCCGATGCATGACATCCGCCACCCGGAATCGACAGAATACTGCCCGGACACTGCAAAACGACTTCCAACGGGCGACTGGGGTCCGTGTCTCAAACCAGACTGTGCGCAACCGGCTTCACGAGGACGGCCTTCGGGCTACACGACTTGTTGTGGCCCCAGTTTTGACCCCAGCTCACCGGAGCACGTCTGGAGTTCGGCCGAGATCACGTCCAGTGGCAGTTACGCCACTGGACCCCAGGACTGTTCTCAGATGAAAGCAGATTCAGTGTTTCCACCATCGACCGCCGTATCAGTGTGGAGACATACTGGAAAGCGGTACGCACCGTGCAATATTGTGGAACATGGTCTGGGGAGCATATGCACTGAGGCACTCACAGACCTCGTTGTGCTGAATGGTGGTACCCTGACAGCTGCACGATATGTGGAACAGATACTGGACCCTGTGGTAAGGCCTTTTGCTGGATTCAGGAAAAATTAAGATTGAAAAGGGCGTTCGTCAGGGAGATGCAATTTCTCCTAAATTACTTACAGCATGCCTAGAAAGTATTTTCAGTAAGCTAGACTGAGAAAACAAAGGAGTGAACATTAATTGAGAAAAGCTAAACCATTTAAGATTTGCAGATGAGATTGTCCTAATCTCATAAACAGCGGAGGCATTGCAAGAAATGTTAAAGGACCTGAACAGAGAAAGTCATAAAGCAGGACTGAAGATGAACCGAAGTAAAAATAAAATAATTTTTAATCCACAAACACCAAAGAGCGTCATTATAATAAGTGATGAAATTCTTGAAGACGTTGAGTACAACTACTTGGGACAAGTACTAAAATTAAGGAAAGATCATGATAGCGAAATAAAAAGACGCATTACTAGTTATGAAAAGTAGCTTGCCTGTTTGTATGAAACGAAGAGTATATAACGAATGCATAATTACAGCTATGACGTATGGTTGTAAGACCTGGAAACTAACAAAATAAATGGAAAATAAATTAATCCGTTCTCAGAGAGCAATCGAAAGGTCAATGTTGGGAATATCTTTAAGTGACTGGAAAAGATCGACTTGGGTGAGAGCAGACTAGTCAAAGATACTGTGGGGGTTATAGAGGAACAGAAATGGAGGTGGGCAAGCCATATAGCAAGAATAAGGGATAACCGATGGAGCAAGAGGATTACTGACTGGACACCAAGAGAATGTAAGCGTGAAGAAAAAGGCCAGAAAAGAGATGGAGAGATGAGATAGAGAAATTTGCAGGGAAAACGTGGCAAAGATTGGCTCAGTCAAGTGATTCGTGGAAAAGGTTGGGTGAGGCCTTTGTTCAGCAGTGGACTATTTATGGCTGATCATAATGATGTTTTATATATATATATATATATATATATATATATATATATATATATATATATATATATGTGTGTGTGTGTGTGTGTGTGTGTGTGTGTGTATTTTGTAATTAATTTACCATTATGAAATTTTTCTCATAATAACATTGGATATAGTGGTCATTGAAAGCTTTTATACCGGAATTATATCAAAACCGTGTATTTTATTGTGAAACGGTAATTATGTACAAGAAACAGGATTCAAATATCCAAAATTTTCCATAAAATTTCAAAAGAATTTCCGAGGATGAAAAATTGCCTTTCTGAAAAAAAAAAATAAAATAGGTAAGAAGAAATCGATTGACTCGAAGATATTGCCTTTTATATGTATAGGTCGAATAATTTTCAAGTGATGGGATCATTAAAAGAAGTTGGAGATTTAGGGTGTTTTTTTTATATATATATATATATATATATATATATATATAACAAGTGCTTTGATATTGGATCATGACTGTCCCGATAAATTAGAAGAAAGGAATATTTGCATATTATGATGATCTTTGTTATACAATACCCTACTCCTTAGGTGATAAATAGTATGAAAGATAATTGGGGAGGTTTTTGCTGTCATATTGAAATTAATACGAGAAAGTAAAATTTATACACTTTTATGAAATTTGTACGCATTTATAACATATTTCATGTATTGTACGTACAGTTATCATGCATGATTTGCAAAATTAAAATGTAAGTTGCAGGAGCACTGAAATTAGACTTCAATATATCGTCTTGATATTTTTGAATTTTATCAATTGTCTATATTATTTTTTTTGTGACTGCACTGGAAACATGAAGGAAAAAAATACTGTTCCATTTGTGAAGTTGTCACGAAACAAAACATCCGCTTTAGGAAAAATTCAAAAATACTGTCATGGACTGGTGTTAAAAATCGCATGTTTTGCGGCATAAGCGCCCATAATCAGCAACTTCCCCTAATGATTTCTAAATTGGATTGGAGGCACACCTCACTCTTGCTAAAAAAAAAAAAAAATATGGTGAGAAAATTCTTCATTTGATAATGTTAAAATATTCCACTTATAGGGAAAAGAAGTTTTCAGAAGTAAAGAAAGCTGGAAGTTCATGTTTTTCAGGAAAGTTTCAATTGATGAGTCGTCATCGAAACAAGAAATTTAGATTTAGAAAGAATTTTATGCTTATGTGTATAACTAGAACCATAAAAGGGCGTGTTGAGCCTCGTGACTAAATTTAAAAACAGGAAATTTGCCCAGTGTAAAGAAAAAAAAAAAATCCTTGGACATTGTACGCTTTATTTTTTGCCGTAATGTACTATTTAATGTAGCTCTTGACTAACCATAACTCCAAGATCTCCCTCTCATTAAGATTTTATTTCTTTCTTATCTTAGGTTTTTATCTTAGGTTTTTGATGTACTAATATGAACAGTTATAAAAATCGGCTTTTGTTTGTTTTTTTTTTCTTTAGCAAGCAATTTATCTTTAAAAAAAAAAATTTTGAACATGGCTGTCACCTCAAATGTTCAAAAAAGATATTGATTTTGATTCTAAGTAATCTCTCAATGGGAAATTGAAATCCATTCTAATGGCCGATATTAAAAACCGCGTTCGTTGTAAGGAAAACAATATTTTAATCTTCATTTTTGGGAAAACATTGAATGCTATCAGAAATTAAAAAGAGTATAAGAAATACGACAGTAGAAACTAAAAAGATTAAGAAGCATATGTAGAGTAATCGATAAATACATAAAATCCTTGCTTTAGATGTGGGAATTGCAAAATAACTATCTTTTGATATGGGTGTAGTGGGAAAAAATTCAAAACAACTTAGAATTGATTCGTTTTTATCTATATGAGGTGTTTCAAAGCATCATTTCTTGAATTTAAATAAATTACACAGCGTTGTGCTAGGTTATAAGAAATATTTGTTTGTCAATGAAAACCCTCATGACTGATTTAAAAAATGAGATGCAAAATCTCTTTTGTCAAAGCAAAATCATCACTTCGATAATAACAAAAATTATTTTAGAACCTGCAAAGTCCGTAGTCCTTGTACAGTTGGCCGCACTCCCGCCTTCCCTGAACTTCACCCATAGTCAGAGATGTGGCACCACTGTATTTGTTTGGATCTTTGGACACGTACCTTAGCAATCTGAAGTGCTGGGACCTCGTAATAGTGACCTGGCTCGGACGGTGAGTAAAGGAATTTTCTTCTCAGCGTCTGTTCATTATCGAACCTATGTATCAATTGAATAGCGATAAGCATTAGGATATAAATGGACGCTGTATCGGGTGTCTAGTTTGGTATGGAGGTGGTATGGCTAGATGTGGAGGTGAGGGAGAGGAAGGGGGGTGGGTGGGCTTTCCCAGTCTGGGTAGCTTCGCAAATGATTTCAGGAAGAAGGTTCAACAGCAACAATCGTATGAATCTGGATATATATAAGCAAACAAATACAGCACCACAAAGGTATGAGTCGCATATCACCATATTGGAGTCAACTAAAAATGGAAAATAACTACGTAAACATATCCTGCTGTTTCATTATAAAATTCAGGTGGCGCACAGAAGGTGCCGAACAAGATGAATATACTGCCACAGCATAAGTTCTATGTATGGTATTCCTGGTAGACATAACAGGGAACAGCATTTTTCCACCATGCCATCACCTGTGAAGGTATGCACAGTGCAACTACGATGTAGGCATACTGACCTGCTCATAAAACTATTAATGAACGTGTCTACATCAGGAATAGTTGGTTTTCAATAATCATTTTCATCGTTATTGACTAAAATAGTGTAATTGTGGTGACGGGTAAAGCCAAGTGGCCTCATGAATCAGCCTCCACCTCCCCCTCACCAACCATACGCCACATCACATGATAAGCCAAACACAACTGTCTGCTGCGCTTTACGTATCTCATAGTTGTATTCAGTGCCAAGTAAGACATTATTTAGCTCCATACAAAGGTGAAAATATGCCGTGTGTGTGTGTCCCTAACCATGTGAATATCTGTCGTCTCGCTCGTTTCCTGTACAGTACTGGGTTCCAGGTTAAGACAGCGTACGACTCAGCAAGAAACAGGAGAGCCCTCCCCTCCCATGCCCATTCCCTCCACACCCCCGGTGGCCACACTTCTCCATAAAACCAGACACTCGATACGGTGTCCAGTTATATTCTAACACTTATCGCTGTTTAATTGACACATAGGTTTGACAATGCACAGACGCAGAGGAAAATTCCTTTACTCACTGTCCGTGCCAGGTCACTAATGCGAGTTACCACCTACGTGTCTAAAGATCCAAACAAATACAGTGGTGCCACATCGCTGACTATGCATGGGTGAAGTTCAGGGAACTCTTGAGTGCGGCCAACTGTACTTGACATGAAAAAAATGTAACGATCATTGATTTGAATGATTTTAAATGTCTTAGAAATTATTGATTTTTTTTTTTTCTCAATCAAACCTCACTTCAAAGATTTTAAAAAGTGATAAATAACACTGAACCGCTATAAATGTAACTCAGGTTCATACTACTGACCTGAAGCTAAAATTGTTTTTCTCGGGAGAATCCGGTTCATATAACACTTTATGAAATATTCTTGAAATTGGTACAAAAAAATTACCTATCGCTTTAAAAAAAAATCAAACAGTTTCTATGATACAATGCGGGATTTTTTTTTTTTTTTTAACATGCACTGGGAAAATTATGATTCAACCTTATTATGTAAATAGTGCTGCGGAATGAGGAACATAGGAGAACGAGGCTAGTCAATTTGGTCCTGACATTTAAGATAAGTGCCCAGTCTCACTCATAACCGAGTGAGCTATAGACTCAAACCATCCCTGGGTATGAACATGCACCGGCTCAATCTATCTAGAGATCCTTAATTAACTAGTAAACCAACAATCGCTATAATTTGTAATAAATCGTTTCCTGGTGTAAAGAAAATCATTTGTCTTTTCAGTGTAGAGTCACCCGTAGGACGAGGAAGGATGAATGAATGACGGAAAGACAGAAAAGGAAGGGAAAGTAAGGATGGAGAAGGCAGGCACCCACAAGCAACACTACATCTAGTGGATGATGAAAGCCCTTGCGTGCCACATTAGATTTAGGCATTATGGGTAGTAATTAAACTAAAATATTTTCCATAAACATTATCGAAAAAAGTTAGATTTTTAACATCTGCTTTTCTATGTTATTAAAAAGGATTAGTTAAATAAATTGAATTTTTTTAACAGAGTCATATTACACCATACGACATATACCCGTGAGTATAATCATCGAGAATTTTGATAATTTGATTAAAAACAATACAGATTTAGTCATCAAAATAAATTAGCAAAAATATCATTCTAATATCAAAATATCAAACTAACCTTAGATTCTGTCCGTGCTTAATGATTTTAGTGATTGATCCCCCTCCCCCCCCCCGAAAAAAAAATGAGAAAATAAGCATTGTCGTGAATTGTTATGAACGTCGGCTTAGGGGTCTTTCAATTTTGGAATAGCAAGCAGAGGCTGTTAAATGACTTAAATTTGCTCTTGCTAAATTCATGTTAATAGAGGCTATTGCCAGTTAACCATATATGTAACCTGTTTTGCTATTACATTATCCTTATGAGTCCTGAATGTTTAGTTGTTAGTTTGAGCATTAAACTTTATATTGTAATTTTACCTTTTTGAACCTGGAAATTTTGCGGGAAAGTAGTGATTTTAGTATTCTCATTTGAAGTGTTAATCTCTGTTAAGTAACATAAATTTGGCGACTTTTTATCAGAATATTCAGGATATTATCATAAGTATATTGTTTGATATTTTGTGACTGTCATTTATGCATGATGTCTACTATTACTACACTTGATGAAGCCAAAGATTTTTGTGAAATGTGCAAACAGTGTGATGTAGAAAGCAGAACAAAGAATGAACTTAAGCTTGTTGCTCAACAATCGGGAATTGCTGTTCGCTCTCATCATTCTAAAGATCAAATTGTTGACATGATCAATAAAAGCTTGTTTAATGTAACTCCAGATGAGCAAACGCGGATTTAAATAGCTAAGTTACAGCTAGCCCTGCAGGAGGCTCGTGCTAAGGAGGCTGAGTTTCAGGCTCGTACTAAGGAGGCTGAGTCTCAGGCTCGTATTCAGGAGGCACAGTCACAGGCACAGGCTCAGGTACAAATTGAACTTGCTAGGATTCAGGCAGACCATGAGTATCTCATGAAACAAGGTGGAACTGGATCATTTAGCTCTGATGATTTTGATGTAACAAAGTATTTTCAGTTGTTTGAGAGGGTAGCTACAGGTTTTAATTGGCACAAAAAGTATTAGCCAGTACTCCTCCAGAGTGTTCTCACCGGTAAAGCTCAAGTAACTTATGCATCTTTGCCTCAGGATCAATCTGATAATTATGATGTTAAGTGCTTGATTCTTAAGGCCTATGAGCTTGTTCCTGAAGCCTATAGAGTAAAATTTAGGACAACTTAAAAGCAAGATAAGCAATCCCATGTTGAGTATGCAAAAATCAAAGATCTGTTAGAGCAGTGGTTAAATTCTAAGAATGTAAATTCTGATTTTTATAAATTTAAGCAGATGATTTTGCTGGAGGACTTCAAAAGGTGTATTAATAAAGATGTAAGCCTATATCTTGATGAGAAAAGAATAGATAATTTCTCATGCTGCAGTTTTAGCTGATGAATATGTTCTCATTCACAAGAAATATTCTAAAGAAAAAAGGAAAGCTGAGAGTCAGTACGTTGCCTCTACTCAGAGTACAGGTAACAGGAAAGAGAAGATGATGTTTCTCAGGAAGTAAATACCAGCTCCACCTCTACATTTCAGAAAAGTAAATGTACTTATTGTAGTAAGCTTGGTCATGCTACGGAGAAATGTTTCAGGAGACAGCGTGATGTGAACAAAAAGGAGTCTTTAAATATTCAGTCAATTGAACTAGTGTCCACCCTTGAGAGTTCCCAGAATTCTTTAACCGAGTTAACTGAACCTGCTTTGAGGGTGAAATTAAATTCTCATGATGAAGCTCCACTTTTGAGCAGTAACGTGGGTGACACTCTCGAGTTCATATTCTAATTTCCTCTGATGGTTTTGTCAGTCCTCTGAACAGTAATGACAGGAAATCAGTTAAAATATATCGTGATACAGGTGCTTGCCAATCCCTTATGCTGACCAGTGTTCTAGGCTCTAATGTTGATTCCTCTGATGAAACTGTAATCTTACAAGGTGTAGGGAATAATTAATTCTCTGTCCCTCTGTGCAGAGTGAATTTAGAGTCTGGTTTTGTTAATGGTTCCGTTATGGTTGGGTTGGTTGAGACACTCCCAATGTCAGGTGTAACTTTCTTACTTGGAAATGATATTTCTGGAAGTCATGTGTGTCCCGCTCCTCAGTTGTCTAGTGAACTAGTGACTGCGACCCAGGATTGTGATATCCCTGATGTGTTCTCTGCATGTGCTGTCACTAGGGCTGTCTAAAGTTACTGGTGACTTAGAGGATAATGATGTTATCCTAGCTGACACTTTTCTTGCTAATTTGGACCATTCACCAGATGAGGCAGTACCTCGTAGTGTTCATAATTTGTCTCGTCAAGAGTTGGTTGAGTTGCAGGTTGCTGACCCTGAGTTGAAAGGTCTAGCTAACTCTGCTTGCAGTGAGGAAGAGTCAGCTGGTGCTTCTACTTGTTATTATATAAAGTCAGGAGAACTTATGAGAAAGTGGATATAATTTTTTCTATCGTTTTACAGTCCGTGGTCTAGTGACCGGAATTTTTGTGGTGCCTGCAATACGGTTCAAACCCTTTCGCCTTATGCCTGTCCTCTTTATTCTTAATGTAACATTCAGATTTTGTGACCAGGATTTACGCAATAGTAACACAGCGTGTTATTTAGGTTCAACCTACGAGGTGATCTTCCATGTGCCGACCGATGTCTACTGGGACTTCAGCCGTACTTTTGTTCCGCACTGTTACCTGGTGTGCGGCAACGAGTCCTTGAGCTAAAGACTGTGTTTGTTTGTGAACTGGACGAGACTGTCTCTGGCCCTTGAGAGGACACTTCTTTATATTAGGTCCATTTATTATTCTGTTTTAAAATATGTCGTTAATAACAGTTCCTCAAATAATTTATATATTCTTAAACTTCTCTAATTTAAATGTCTGGTCACATTTTTATTTTCAAGTGGTTTTTGTTTTTCTTTTCCATCAGTACATAATGTTGATCTATGATATAAGTTATAGTCAATTGGAAGTAAATTTTTGTATAGTTTACTATCTACATGTGAAATTTCTGGTCGTGTCATTATTGTTAACTTTAGAGTAAATTGCATCTGTTTACTGTTCATTACCTAGTGTGTGTTTTGTTTCCTGAGTTTGGTTTTCTGCTTGTTCTTGTGTCTAATTTTGTTTCGGAATTTGTATTTTGTTGACCGTATTCTGGTTTTTGTGTCAGGTATTTGTCACTCTTAATGCTGATCCTTCAGGCACTAATTTTGGTACTTTGCTTAGCATAGTGGGTTTACACACTAAAGTACAGTCTACATTTCTCTTGATTGCTTATAAAACATGTCAGTGTAAATTGTATAACTGGCTGTGTACTTGGTAATATATATATATATATATATATATATATATATATATATATATATATATATATATATATATATATATATATATATATATATATATATATATATATATATATATATGTAATTGCTTGTTTCGTTAAAAAAGTGTTCATATATTATGGATAGTTACGGAAGTGAGGAAGTGTTAACTAATATAACTTTGGAGAAAAGGAGATTCAGTCGTGGTGTGATGTGAGGTGAGGGAGGTGTTGTTGTTGATCCAGCTCAACATGTCAATATCGTTTGATCATCACATCTGAGTCAAGACACTCGCTCGCCTCTCCCTGGTGGTGATGATGATGATGGTGGGGAAAAGAGGTGGGGGTCGTGGTGGGGTGGTGGGGTAGGTGGTGGAGGTTCAATTGTGCTCTGCTTTACTCAGGTGTCACCACTCACATTCTTTGTTTGTTCTTGTATGTTTTATTTTCTTTACTTGTTGAGATTAACTTATAGGCCCGTAGAGTAATTGATGGACGTAATTTATCTCTGCCATTGTTTCTCGTAATCATGGGGTTGTGGTTGAGGTGGTTAGGCGCGATTAGGGACGAAGTTAAGATGTGTAGATGCTCCGCCAGCTCTTGCTCTCTGCTTTGCTTGTTTGTGTTTTGTTACTTTCTTGTTACTTGTGATTGCGTGAAGTCGCCAAATTTGGCGTAGTCGGTTCGTTTGCTGCTGTTGTTTACCGTTGTAGCGTTTGAGGAGAGAAGTCTCCTCCGTATTAATTCATTAGGTGTGGTTTGATTGTAGTCGTAGATTATTTTGACTGTAATTTGTACGTTGGTTGTCGATGTTCGTAGTTTATCGTTGCATAAACTCTTAAGGCTTGGTTTGATCGTCGTTGGTCCGTTTTTACCGCTAGCCACCAATGTAAGCAGACTTAGCCAAGGAGTGTAATTTTATAGAGAAGGTTAACTGGTTGTATCGTCGATGGGAGTGACACCATGAGAGAAAGTAATGGTTAGTCGTTGTAGATGTCAGGGGAGTCCTTCTCTGTTCCGTTATTATCTTCGTATTTTAAGTGGTATGATGAAATAGGCAGATTTGGGTCGATGGAGTTTATTATGAAACAGTTATATGAGTAAAAATTAAGAGCTTGGCGTGACCCGTGTAGCCAATGGTTAATATCAGTTTGTGCTAGCAGCAGTCTTTCTACTTTACTCTCACTCTCCTACTCCCTAACGCTCTCTGTTCTCTCTCTTGTTCTCTACTTGTCTATCTAACTTTCCTACATGTGATATAGTACTTATATCCCCCTCTAGCTTCCGGTTAAAGTGTGTGGGCGTACGTGTGAGTACGTTTGTGCATGTGTGTGTGTCGGTCATGTCTCCGGCATATGATCAGGGGTGTTTTTTTTTTTTTTTTTTTCGTGCTCGACTCTGAGCATAGGCTTCACAGCCTGCTGTCAAGGCCCAGTAGTCCACCTCCATATTCATTCAAGTACAGGGGATGTGTAGCTGTCTCCTCTTGGAGAACTCGGACATTACTACCTGTTTTACATATTGTTACCTACAGCCAAATACATACCGTAGTTACATATAGTATTGTGTTATAATACATTATGCCTAAACAATCTGCAAACTGATAATATGTATAAAAATATTACGGAGGTATTTTCAGATAAAAAATAAGACGAGAATGTAAAAACATTGTAATTATGATAAATAATTTTTAAACTTATGTATACATATTGATCATACATTGTAACATGACAGATACAGAAAAAAATGTATGCTCGTGATCCAAAGAAAGTATAGAGACTGTCGACGCCGTCGCCAGGAAAAAAAAAAAAATGGTCTGGTGTTCGAACATCGATAAACCTCTTCCCTCTTCCTGTCGGTGAGATGGTATGGTCATGTGGAGAGCTTGGATAACAACAGGGTAGTGAAAAAGGTATATTTGAGCGAATATGGAGGAGGGAGGAGGTGAATTAGGCCAAAGAGAAGGTGGAGTGATATGGTGCATGATTGTGTGAGGAAGAGAGGTTTGGAAGTCAGTCAGACTTGGGAACTGATAAGACATCTAGCTGGCTGGATGAATGTTGTGAGGAGAAGTGCATGATTAGGGATTTGGCACCCCTTTTTAACGTGACGGCATCAAGATTGACTTTACTGGATACGATTACGTGAAGCAACAGAACGTGGTGAATGCTTTTCGCGTATCCGATGGAGCCAGGATTCCGGGGGCTTCAATGATGAGTGAATGGAAGCGTTGTCCATTGGACTGGGCAAATTTGGGCTGACTGGACATTGCTACTCTTCACCCTGCCATACGGTGGGAAAGAAGGTCCGGTTGAGATATACTATATATATATATATATATATATATATATATATATATATATATATATATATATATTTATATAAAAACAAATACATGATAAATAAATAATATATATATATATATATATATATATATATATATATATATATATATATATATATATATATATATATATATATATATATATATATATATTGTATGTATACATTTTATTTATATAAAAACAAATATATGATAAATAAATAATATATATATATATATATATATATATATATATATATTGTTAGCTGTTTAATAATATGTATAATTTTGTGTATATTATGTAAAGTGGGTGCGTGACGCTGGGCGTTTGTGTATGTGCGTCGATGCCGTGTACGCCGGCATCCACGCACATGCACTCGCTCGTGTTCTTGCCTCTTCATTACTTAACACATTCATAAAATCTTAATTTTGTTTGCTCTCTCAACGCGGGTGTGACTAAAAATTTTTTTGATATCGGTGGCTTGCTGTGGAGCTTAAATTGGCGACATAGAGCTTTGTATTCACCAGTGACCTTTATAACGTTTGCTTTATGAGGGAGAGATGTTTACTTTTTTTCCTGTATGTTTCTCGTCTGGCCCCAGCTGTGTATTATTGGGTGCATGTGACCGGAGCGTATACAAGCCAGATGATTTGGGATGGTGAGAGTTTTTGTGGGTTGGCGTAGGGAGAGGGTGTGTTTGATTGGAGAAGAGAGGGAGGAGAAGCACTGTTTTGTGTATTCTATATATTTCTGATTATCTTTTTCACTTCGTATTAGCATGCAATCGCAAATACATTTTATTATTATTCCTGGCAATCGAGTGCAGTTGTTATCTTTTTGTATTATTTTATTTCCTTCGTTTGGCAAGTTTGTTCGTAGATTTTTCTGTGATTATTCAGGGTATTATCAGGTTTCTTTTTCATTCTTTTTTTTTTCATTATCTCATTGTATATACTGTAAATATTATTAGCTTGAATTATATTAGGTATATTATTCATTGTGTTTATTTTGCCCTTTGTAACGTCAGCTAAAATTATTTACTTTTGGACCTACGTTGCGAGTTTTTTTTTTGTTTTGTTTCCATCACTTAACTATTTGATCATTTCCCTTTTTACTTTTTTTTTCTCAGTTCATACGTAGTCAGATTGCTATCTTGTGTTGCGTACTCGCATCTCATAACATACAAATTAGCTTTACCATACCAGGATAATACCCTGATATTTTGATTGTTGTCATTGTAGTGTGCCATTATGGGGGTTAAAAGTAGTGATGTTACTGTGGCATCCCTACACATCGTAAGCCAGCAACATGCAGTTGACTTTATCAACTCACGACCAGCGGAGGATAAGGTTAGGAGATTGCAGAGGCAGGAGTTAGCCTTAGTTGCCCAAGCTCTTGATATTCTGAATGAGTCTGATAATGCCTTCCAGTTAACTAACTTAATCTGCCACCGCGTGTTTGGCATAGACCCATACGAAGTTCCCGGATCCATGCCAGACCTTGAATCAGCTTCTAGATCAGTTCATGCATCCCATGATAGTTTAGCTAAGCACACAGTCATCCACCAGAAAGAATATCTTGATGAAGAGCAGGCTAAGCACGATCATGAGTATAGGATGATACAGCTTCAACTACAGCTTCAGAGGGAGAAGAAGAAGGAAAATAGAACGTTACAGCATCAACTACAGCTTCAGAGGGAGAAGAAGGAGGAGAATAGGACGTTACGGCTTCAACTACAGCTTCAGAGGGAGAAGAAGGAGGAGGATAGGAAGTTACAGCTTAAACTACAGCTTCAGAGGGAGAAGAAGGAGGAGGAGGAGGATGATACTAAACTGGAGCAGATAATGCTTGACTATGAAACGTGTATGAATTTCACATGTGCTCCAGCTAATTTTCCTCATTCTTTTTCAAAATTTAGAGCAGTTGAACCCACTAAATTAGTTCCCCCATTCGATGAGAGCTTGATCTTGGAGGTCTTTGACCGATTTCAAAGATTGCTACAGGTAACAAGTGGCCCAGAGACAGCTGGTCATCTCTAGTTCAGACAGTAATTAAAGGTAGAGCGTTGAAGGCCTGTGACAATCTTAGCCACCAAGAACCACAGGATTACGAGGTATTAAAGAAGGCCATACTGCGTGCATACGAGATGAGACCGGAAGCTTACAGACAGAAATTTAGGACTTGTAGGAAGCGCCCTCATGACACTTTTGTAGATTTCAGTAGACAGATGACTGATGCATTTAATCAAGGGAAGTGAAGTGAGGATCTCAGAATCTTACTTTATGCTTAAGGACTTGTTATCCTTGAGAAACTCCTTGATAAGATTGATACAGATTTAAGAACTTACCTTGCTGATAAGAAAGTTAAGAATGCTGCTGAGGCTGCAGTTTATGTAGATGATTATTTAATGTTTAAGAATATGAATAAGGGTAGGAGTGTTCCTCAAAAGTGTTACCAGTCTCAGCTCCCCAAACAACCATCTAAGAAGCCCAACTCCACGAATTCTCTACACCCAAACCTGATACACCTCATTTCCGCAAAACCTACACGCCCCCCATTTACTTCCCCATATTGTAAGAGGCCAGGTCACACTGTAGATAGACATTGGCGTACGTCAGATATTGTGAAGCCAGTGAGCTTTGTTTCTTGTGGAGCTCCCGTGGTTACCCCTTCAGTTGGTTCCTCAGTTATTAGTCAGGGAAACTCTGATGTTTTACCCCATTCTAGGATTGATCTTGTTCCCGAAGGTGGGAAGAAGGTGGCCACAGATGTGTTGGAGCCCACTATTTCAGGTGTGGTACAGGTGGTGATGAGCAGTGTTGCCCCTGCTTCTTCGTATGCACACTAACTGTCTTCCGGTTTGGTGAAGGTGAATGTGCAGCATCCGGTACGTAATCTTCGTGACACTGGTTCTTCAATTTCATTGTGGGTAAGGCCAAATAATGAAGTTTTTGATGTTGCAGGAGGAGAGTTTGTTCTGATTGGGGAAGGAACAGGTGCAAAGACTGTGCCATTAGTTTCTTGTGAGGTTAAATGTCAGTTGTTTGATGGACCGGCATGATTGGGTTTTGTAGATTATTTACCAAAGAGTGGTGTTGATTTAATACCGGTTATTGAATGAGGAGTTTGACTGGGACAGGGAAGGTTTGAAGCCAGCAGATCCAGTTGTTAGAACGAATATATTTGTAGTCGCCACGCTCAGTGCAAAATTTAAATCGTGTGTCTGTGTGTGTGTGTGTGTGTGCGTTCATAAGCCCAGCTACCCAGCTATGTGAAGTGGAACGGTCACTCTAATAAAAATTACGAATATTGGTCTGGTGTTCTCTACTTGAACTTGGTACATAATGAGAAATACAATTTTATATATATATATATATATATATATATATATATATATATATATATATATATATATATATATATATATATATATATATATATATATATATATATATATATATATATATATATATATATAAATTAGCTTTCCATACATCTGACCTGTGTGTGAAATATTGCCTGCACACGATATACGAAGGAGCGGTGACGGTATAACTGACTGCTGATCAGGCCTAAGGTGGAGGGAGGGGAGGGGTGAGAGGCGGGGAAGACTTAAGACAAAGAACGAGAGAGAAGGGGGAGAGGGGGAGAGAAGCAAAGAGAGTTATATAAATTTAAAATGTGGGAAAAGTAAATTCAGAGAGAGAGAGAGAGAGAGAGAGAGAGAGACATCTGAAGTAAAAAGGTAAGCACTGGAACCCAGAATTGTGCAGCGGACGACACTGGATGGTGAATATTTTCAATTTGAGACTGCAGTTCAATACGGTAATAATTTATTCTAAAAATATAGTCCAAATCTTGGCCGTTGAAAGCGTGTGCGACGACAGTTTAGTCATGTTTATAGGACATGAGAAAATTTGCGTCTAATCAGTAACTGGCAGCTGGAGGTGGAGGGTGGGGGAGTTGGGGGCAGAAGGCGGGGTAAACTTGTTCGCGATTCCCCCCTTCCCTCTGTCCAGGGTAGAGGGGGGAAGTACGTGTGACTGTACAAGATGGCATTTTAAAAACCGTAGTTATATAGATTAAAAAAAAATCATTTTAAAGTTTTTGCTCTTTTGCATCGACCCTCTTCCAGACAACTGTCAATTGAAAACCACAAATGCCTGCTTTATTGTCGTGCGGTCGGTTTCTGTTCACCCGTTTCACTCTATAGTTATTTTTTAAAAGCGCATTTTCTCCAACTCATTAAACCACTGAATTTCTCAACCATTTTAAAGTACATTTATGGGGGATTGATACGAAGCTTTTTCGTTCCCAAATAAATGGGTTATTGAATCAGTCCAGTATAATTATTTTGAATTACTCTATCGGTCGAAGTTCGCATTTGGCACTATTCTTTATCACTAAAGTTTCACTTCAGTGATAATTAGAAAAAGAAGACATTTGCTGGACCCTATTGCGGATGAAAAAATCTAAACAGATTGTAACTGTTGATTTAAAAATGCAATGAATTTTTTTCCCGTCTTCGCCAAGAAGGTGCTACTGAATGGGCATAGTTTTCACAAGGGTTTGTCTAACAACAACGACACAGCCACTGATGTGCTTTTGCCTAAAATTACAGTGATGATTGGCTCTGACCTGATCACCTGCTTAAATTTTGGTCCAAAATGGGCCAAGGTCTAGGCTTTAGGCTCTAGAAATGTAAAAAAAAAAAAAAAAAAAAGTTTTTCCACCATAATTCAATTGAGATTCGTCTCACCGAAGTGAAAGTGAAACCTATGTATCAAATCTTATCCATATAATATGCCTCATTATACCCGCGGGAGTCACACCACAATCAGCGATTATGGGTGTGAATGCCAGGTGGGTCCGACCTAAAATTTCTAATGAGCATAATCGTCAATTTATACGTGAATATCACCAATCAGATATGATATACCTGATATACCCTACTGTTTTCATTTCAGCACTGAAACAACGAACTTGGCACGACCACTTCGTTTGTATCTCATGCACGAGAAATATGCAGATTATGATTAAAGTGATATTTTCAGTTTCAAATCTTAGTATTGCAATAATTTTTAACTTTCTCGAATTCATATTCATCTGACAATCCCTCCTCACACACACACACACACACACACACACACACACACACACACACACACACACACACTCTCTGTCTGTCTGTCTGTCTGTCTCTCTCTCTCTCTCTCTCTCTCTCTCTCTCTGTATATATATATATATATATATATATATATATATATATATATATATATATATATATATATATATATATATATATATATATATATATATATATATATATATATATATATATATATATATATATATATATATATATATATATATATATATGTATATATTGAACAAAAGAATGCATCTTTCACTAGCATTAAAATGAACTTTTCTAAATCGTAGCCGTGACATGGATATTAAAAAGTTCCAATTATGAACTTGTCCGCTGTATAAATGATTCAAAATTTTTATAGTGGTGATGCTTAAAACCTCTACTTTTAGCGCGGAAACGCTAAGGAAACAACCACAAATGTTTTCAATATGCACAGTTATTTAGGTCAGAAAGCATTTATGAAGGTGAAAAAGTTTCTGACTGATAAAACTGAAAATCATAAGTAGCCACCTGAATTAACATAAGGATAAAAAGATTGAACGAAAAGGGAACTGATTTTTGAGGTTTTTACGCACAGTAATTAATGTATGTCATCGACACAAGTCAGAGATTTACAGATAACAAAGATTTCATTTATGTCTAAATATCTGGTAGTTCAAAATGGTGTTGTCTCCTTGAATTAAAAAAATATATATATTTGCCCATTTTGAATTTTCCTTTGGGGCCATTAGCTACATTTCCTTAAATATAAATACTCGAAGTTTTTTTTTTTCGTACAGAAGAAAATTGAAGAGGCATTCACTGTTAGACAAAAACTAATTTGAAAAAGTAAAAAAATTATAAAATTTAATCAAGAAATTAATCTTTTATACCTTGAGTTCTTATGAAAAATTTATAGTCTTGATATTCTTTCGATTCCCAATTCCCATTCATCGTAACCCTTGAATTCAATTATAAAGATTAATTTCCACTATGATTTTTTTTTTTACTTCAGTAGTATCCACAATAGAAGTACCCGACAACGATAATATTGGAATCATACATAAAAACGGCGAATTATGTCGGGAAAATTGTAACCCTGGACATTTAAAACATGTTTATTTAGAAGTTGGGAACCATTCAACATTTACGATAAAATTTCAAAACCATTTCTCAAGGTGAAAAAAAGCCTCTTAAAAAAAAAAATCTATAAGTAGCAATTAGGTAAGATAAGTAGAAATCGATTCACAAGCAGAGATGGTACTTTAGGTCTTTAAGTACAATCATTTTCCATAGCATAGAGATGCGTGTAGGACCATTAGCCACATTTATTTTTGGTAAAATCACTCCGACGAGAGATAACATATTAAAGATAATTGAAGAGTTTTTAACTGTCAGAAAATTAATGATGCATTGCAAAGTATTGTCAATAACGATTATAATGTCCCCTTTGGGATCTTTTCATTTTTACATTATGAAGGAGCTCAAACTTTATATTTTTTTCTTTTTGTATTAAAAACAGCCATCAACTTGAAGATAAAAATTAGTGTCACATAGGATCTCGCTATGATTGAAAGTAATCAATTTGAGTAACAAAATAATACTGCGAGATCATTATATGTGCAACTTCTTCAAATGAGCTCCAAGATTGAAGGGAAAAACTGCTAGTCACTGATTAAATTTTGAAATGTTTCTAAGATGAAGAACCCTCTCTCTCTCTTTGTTTTCTTTTATAAAATTTTCTGCTATAAAGAAATGTTAATTAGTATGAATGAAAAATAAACACGAAATAATGTGGCATTAGTGTGAATTGCATGAGAAAGAAATTCCATCCCAATGGACATTAAAATACGAAAACATGAAATGAGAATAAAAGCAGCAGCGCGGTAGGCCCTGGTGGGTAGCTCCGAGATGAGTAAATGAACTACTAGAGAAAACCTTTCTCCAGCCATCCAAACCCTCCATCTGAAGCCTGCAAAATAAGTAAAAAAGAACCACGCAGTATAGAAACTCGTGTGGACGTTTATCGGAACGCATGAAATGAGAAAAAGAATATCTCAGTGATTCCTGAAAAGGAATGAATTTTTTTTTTTATACCCACCCCTATTCTATCGTATGATTATCTAGCCCATTCTTGAAACGCAATGGAGGGGACAACCACTTCATTCTAAGGTAACTTTCCATCCGTCTACCCCTCTATTTCCAAGCGGAATTTGTCTTCTTTGAGCCATTACCTCTAGTATAATCCTGCATGCTCACTTCGAGTACCATATCTTCCTACATCCACTTAAACTCCTTTCTCTACGCCTCTCTATTGAGTGCAGACGTAGTCTGCTTGTCTGTATATGAAAGGTTCCGAACATCGGCTATCATTTTCATATAAGGATTTATTTTCATTCTATAGTAAGAAACCAATAAACAGCGGTGTAGTCTTGAGTGTAGCATTACTAAACAAGGATAGAGCTGCAGTATTGCTTATTATGTTCTGCTGCTAACGCTTCGCAAAAAAAAAAAAAAAAAAAAAATCCTTGCATTAATACATTTATTACCTTTAAAATCTTGAACAACCATAACTCCTAGATCTCTCTCACATTCCGATCGTGTGACTTCTTTCTTGTCAAAGTTGCATTTCGAATTCAGTGTCTTATTAAGCTTATTGATTCATTTTTTTTTTTTTTTTTTTTTTTTATGCTCGTCCTGTTATGCCATTAAAAATATTTCCTTAGGAAATGTCGCTGTGAAATTTGGTAACAGACATGAGTATTTGGGAGCGTTTTGACAGTCAGATATACTGTTGTATTTAGAATTTGGTTATTCGTCTGATTTCTCTTGCATAACAGTAAAAAAACTTCTCACTGAGAAGTAATATGAACACTTATAAAAGTCGGCTTTTGAAGCTTTTTTAAGAGAAATTGCATCCTAAGTAAAAAAAAAAAAAGTCATTCAACATAGAAATCACTGAAAAAATAAAACTATTCAAAAAGGAATTCATTTTTTCTATTCTAAGTACACTCCCAAAGAGAAATAAAAATCCATTCTGATCGCCAATGATAAAAAACCTCTTTCTTTTTAACGAGAACAATATAGAATTTCTTTTTGTTTTTTTACTTTCTCAATTATTTTATTCAATCAATACCTCCTCAAACTGCTTTTACGGTGAGTGGTGTATGCCAAGAAAATAATCATTTTTTTTTTTTTTTTTTTTGCTTCAGGAAATCATGATGGCATTTTAAAGCGTCCTGTATAATTGAAAATATAATCCTCAAACTCTAAACTTTTCGTTTTTCATGACTACATCAAATTTTATTCTTTTGAAACTCCTCAAATGTAAGCTGATTTTAGTTGTAAAACTTCTTAAGTCATTTATTTCCTTCCGACTGGAAACTATTTTATTTTTTTAGCTCTATTTTCTCAGGCTCTAGAGTTTTCTGAATTTTATTAAAAATTGTGTTTGATATGTAAGCAACTTAGAAAACATTACTGGATGTTACTTATTATTTTTAGCCCAAAAGAAGCCTATTTTAACATCAGAACACTATAACTATTTTTTGCATTTCTCAAAAAGGACATGCTTTCTTTAAAAGAAAGGTACAACTTCTCAGTAATTTGTGTCCGGAAGTTAAATGTAAGATGACTAAAAAACACTTTAATAAACCCTCAAGGTATAGAAAACATTTCAGTCTTTAGGCGATATACTAAAAAAAAAAAGAAAAAAAAAAAAATTCTTCCACGAGATGTTTGCAGACTAGGATCTAAATTACTATGTTTATTTTCATATCTCAGTTACAATTGATATTTTTATTTTTTCGTATTCATTTCATTTGTCAGTATAGTTGCGAGCAGATGACTCGAGGCCACCTAGTCCACCAACATGTTGGTGTTTTGTCTGGCAATAGTGGTAGCTGTGAACTTGACCGAGATTCAGTCAGCTGTTCGGGCGAAACAAACCCAATGATAATTTGTCAATGTGCAGTTCTAACTGGTCTCCAATCAATACCATGCAAGTAAACGTATTATACTGATAATGATTAACGTGTCATACACATGGTAGATATATTTTTAACCACAGTATTACAACACAGGCATCCAAATAGTGATGCGTTCATTCATGTGAGACACACGGGTATCGGCAGATTTATTTTGTTGGACTATCGTCGTGAACCTTTACCAGCTTTCAAGAGATATGCCGTAGGGTTAGCTTCTCCACAACCTAGCATCATTATCACAAAAAACACCGTGATCCTTCACCGTTAACCTCACTTTCATCGACCTCTGACTCCAAAGCAGGTGGGACAGAAGGGGAGGGGGGTGTGGGAGTTATATGGAGGGTGGTGGGTGAGGAAGGGCGGGACCATGATATAAGTAGGGGAGGTCAACCAGACAGCGCTCCGCGTGAGCCTTCATGATGTCACATCAGCCCTTTGGCGAGCAGGTTCAGCTTGTCCCATTCCATGCATGAATGAATGAATAGGGACACCATGATCTAGACACAGCATCAAGCCCGGGGAGAGACAGACAGACAGAGACAATGAATGAATGAATAAAAAATATACACCAGGAATGATGGCTGTATTTTATCACATAAATGCTGAAAATTACATTGATTTATTCATTTATCAGTCTAAGAGCCATCACGTTATTATATATTGGGGGGAGAGAGAGAGAGAGAGAGAGAGAGAGAGAGAGAGGTAGGGAGATGAGTGTGAATGTGATCGAATGTGTATTTGTGGGTTTTTTTTTTTTCTTTTCTTTTCCTGTGTCGTATCGCTACCCCACCGTGGTGGGAAGGTGCGATTAAGTATAAAACAAAATATATAGACAGATAGGAGAAACATATTAAGTCCTGCTGTGGAATGTTACAGGCGGATGATAATGTGATTTATTGATATACTGACTATGGTTATGGTAAATGGTTATAAAGACAAAATACTGTATACTGTAGGAGAGATGAAGCTATGAATGAAGCAGTGTGGTTGAACATCAGATAGCGTGTCCAGGCTGACGCCAGCCAGCCAGCCTTGAGAGCAAGGATTGGGAAGGCAGTGGGGCGTGTGTGACGTCATGCAGGCGGGAATTCCCCACTGTCTGGCTGACCTCCCTTACTTAGATCATGGGCGGGACGAGGTGGAACGTGTGATCGGAGGGGGGTGAGGAGGCACGTGGTTGGCTGCGGTATTTAACGTATATGAGATTAGAGGTTGTAATAGGTTTGTTTTGACAGAGAAAACCGTTTCCTTAATATTTGAATGATAAAGTCGATCACTCTCTATAAATGTTTATCGTCATGAACGGGTCAACTAGTTCCACGTGACGTCACGTGGTGCCTATGTCACAAACCAAGTGGTGATGGAGCTGCACACTCGGGATACCCGTGTGTCTCACATAAATGAACGCACCACTATTTGGATGCCTGTGTTGTAATACTGTTATAAATATATCTACCATGTATATGACACGTTAATCATTATCAGTATTATACGTTTACTTGCATGGTATTGATTGGAGACCAGTTAAAACTGCACATTGACAAATTATCATTGGGTTTGTTTCGCCCGAACAGCTGACTGAATCTCGGTCAAGTTCACAGCTACCACTGTTGCCAGACAAAACACCAAAATGTTGGTGGACTAGGTGGCCTCGATTCATCTGCTTGCAACTGAACATATTCAATTTTCATTTATACATGTCAATACCTTCTTCCGTGTTCTTACTTCAGGAAATATTTATGTTCTAACACGACTATTAATAATGTGCAAACATTCTTTCTAGAATTAGTCCAGAAGTCGATGGCATTTTAGAGCCTTTCTATATAGACTAAAAAAAAAAAATATTTCAAAGTTTTTGTTGTATTTGCGACTACACCCTTCCAGACAATCTTCATTTGATATTTATTGTGCTTGAACACCTCAAATGCCAGCTTTAGTTTCGTGCGATCGGTATCTTCCCATGTTTCACCCTATAGGTATTTTGCCAGGCCGGATTTTTTCAACCTCATATTTTCTGAATTTTTTAAACAATTGATTTTCTCAACCATTTTTAAGTTAATTTTTGGAAGTTGCATATTAAACGTTTTAATCCACCAAAAAGTGGGGTTGTATTTGTCCAGTATAATTGTTTATAATTACCCATAAACCATGTCCTTTCTATCGTACGAAGTCTGCATTTGACACTATTCGTTATCATTGAAGTGAAAGTTGATGAATTAGAAAAAATGTCATTTAACAGACCCTATTCCAGATGAAAAAAACAAGAAAAATGCGTTTTTTTTTTTTTTCGTTTTTGCCCCGGAGCATTGTTTTCACATGACTTTTGTGTTTCTCTAACAACTTTCCGAGACAGCTACTGGTGTGATTTTGGCTAAAATACAAGGATGACTGGCTCTGACCTGATAACCTAATTAAATTTTGACCCTAAGTAAAAAAATAGAGAAAATGTTTTTCGCCCAAATTCCATTGTTTCGTGTTATCGACATGAAAACGAAAAGTAACGGTGTATATTACAAATTATCATTATATGATATGCATCATTATATAAGCGTGGTCAGACCACACTCAGCGGTTGGGTGTATCAATGCCATTTAGGCAAAATCGTAAAATTTCCAATTGAATTTCTCCAGAGGTGACATTTCTGACCAAATACCTGTTGTTTTTAATATCAGCGTGTCACGGCTACTTGGTTTGCATCTCTCATGCACGAGGTCTGCAGATTTTGAACAATCTAATAAATATTTTCAACTAGAAATATAATCATTGCAACAGTTTTTAATCTCGAAATAATTTTCATTTTACTCATTACCTCCACACACACACACACACACACACACACACACACACACATATATCCAACCTGGAGGAGATAAAGTTTCAGATCATTTTCGGTTGGCCCTGCAAAGATCATATATGCAATCAATAGTAGTTGGAATTCAGTAAAATTCTTTGTTGTTTTACCATATGTGCAATGATACTATCCATCATTATTGTTTATAACCCACCCATCTCTTTTTTCATGATATCTCGTTTATAGGAAGCGGTTCCATTATCAGCTTCACTGTGTTGGTAGGGCAGTCTGACTCAACTACATGTCGTTCAGCAAGAGCGGGCCAAACACCTCCACCACATGTCTCAGGGAATCATGAGCAAGATTGTACGTAGATTTATCATGCGTGAGATGCAAAATTAAAAGGTGAGTTTCAGGAGCGCTGAAATTATATCTTGGTTTTTAAATTTTAACGATTGTCTATATTTTTTTTATCAGACATTGCACTGGTAACCAAAAACAACCAGTATTATTTTATTTTTATTGCTTTCCAGGTTTCACTGAGATAGTCATTTCATAGTTTCCTATAAATTGTTCACATCAGTTTTTCTAAACGTTTTTTTTTTTTTCTACTTTTTCCTCCCGGCTTCGGATGGAGGGTTTGGAGGGCTGGAGAGAAATTTCTTCTTTGCTATCCTTATCCCATTCTAGTAGTTCATTTACTCATCTCGGATTCTCCTATCATGGGCCGACCGGGCTACTCTTTTTGTCCTCTTCATGTTTTCTCATTTTAAAGCTTTTGTGGATGGAAGGCTTTTGTCATGCAATTCACACAAATGTCATCTCAATTTTTTCTTTTTTACATTTCCCTATACCAGAAACTTTTATAAGAAGTCAGATTTCTACATTCTTTGTAATGTTTCAGAATTTTATCAATTAGCTTTTTTTCCCAAAAAATTTAGAGTTGAATGTGTATCGATTTCGCAGTAATATTTTGTTACTCAAAATTGTTAACTACTCAAAATGTTTAATTTCAATAGTAACGAGATCCCATGTGACACTAATTTTTATCTTTAACCAAAAAAAAGAAAAATGAAAAGATTCCAACGGGGACATTTATGTTATTGACAATGCTCTGCAATGTATCTAATTTTCTGACAAAATGTCTTTAATTTACTTTAATATATTCTCGTCGGTCGGAGTGATTTCTTCCTGAGAAAATGTGACTTATAGTACTACACGACTCTTCACAATGCGCAAATTTCGTTTTTAAGTTTAGTCAGGAGGCTTAACATGATCTTTTATGGTTCTAGTTATACAGATAAACATAAATTCCTTTCTAAAACTAAATTTCTTGTTCCAATGACGACTCAGATTTTGCTAAAAAAAAACATTGTTCCAGCTTTTTTTACTTGTGAATCGTTTGCCTCCTATGTTTAACTTCTTTTCCCTCAAAGTGAAATATTTTATTTTATCAAATGGGATGAATGAATGATGGAAAAACAGAAGAGGAAGGATTGAAAGAAAGAAAGCAAGCGACCACAAAGTGGCAGGCTAAGGCGCTCACCATCCACTAGATGACTAGAAGTGGATGGCACATTCATCGCATGGCACATTATATTCACATGACAAACATCCTTCCATTTTAATTGATATTAATCCGCATCCTCATCTACCTCCCCCCCAAAATATTATATATATATATATATATATATATATATATATATATATATATATATATATATTGTTACATAGCCTATGATTTCATCATCCTGTGTGTAATTTTAACGCACAGTTGCTGCATGTTTGATCACGAGCGTGTTCTGCCTCAGTCCCCCCCTTCTACCGTTATAGTAGAGTAAGTCGTCCTTTCTGTTATTCAGTGCGGGATTGTCGACCGTTTGTCCCCATCGCTTCATTTGCGCGTCCTTATTACAAGTTGTATCAAGCTCTGCTGGCCCCTATATAATGAGCTCAGTCTCTGCATCGTTGCCACTTAGATCTGCTCCTCATTTTGTTCACATCTCTGTCCTCCCCTGTACAGATATTATTATTGTGAGTGCTCAAGAAATCTCCAAACATCTAGCAGCTGTGTGTAATTTGAGTATAACTGTTGTTGCATTTTTTCTTGTACTGTATAGCATAAGTTTAATTTGTAGGCCTAGTGAAGTTTTTGTAATTCGTGTGGGGTTCTTTATGTCAGTCATTTTTGATAATAGTTTGTATCTGTAATAATTTATCTGGCATTCACTGAGTATTATCTGGTATCTCATTTTATCAGGGCTGACTTAGATAAATTTACTCTTGCTAACTTCGTGTTAATAGAGGCTATTGCAGTTAACCATATATTTAACCTGTTTATTTTGCCATTACATTATCCTTATGAGTCCTGAATGTTTTGTTGTTAATTTAAGCATTAAACTTTAACTTGTAATTTTACCTAACTCTTTTGTTTTGAACCTGGAACTTTACGGGACAGTAGTGATTTTTAGCATTCTCACTGAAAGTGTACGTTATCTTTCTCTGTTCCGTAACATAAATTTGGCGACCCTGCCAGGATATTCAGGATATTATCATAAGGATATTGCTTGATATTTTATGACTGTTACTTATTCATGATGTCTACTATTACTACACTTGATGAAGCCAAAGATTTTTTGTCAAATGTGCAAACAGTGTGTGATATAGAAAACAGAACAAAGAATGAACTTAAGCTTGTTGCTCAACAATTGGGAATTGCAGTTCACTCTCATCATTCTAAGGATCAAATTGTTGGCATGATTAGTAAAAGCTTGTTTAATGTAACTCCTCCAAATGAGCAAACGCAGATTGAATTAGCTAAGTTACAGCTAGCTCTGCAGGAGGCTCGTGCTAAAGAAGCTGAATTTCAGGCAAATGCTAAGCAGGCGGAGTCTCAGGCTCGTATTCAGGAGGCTGAATTTCAAGCACGTGCTAAGGAGGCTGAGTCTCAGGCTAAGGAGGCGGAATCTCAGGTTCGGATTCAGGAGGCACAGATACAGGCACAAGTTGAACTTGCTAGGATTCAGGCAGACCATGAGTATCGCATGAAACAAGGTGGAACTGGATCATCTAGCTCTGATGATTTTGATGTGGCTAAAAATGTTAAACTTGTCCCTCCTTTTAATGAATCTGATTTAACAAAGTATTTTCAGTTGTTTGAGAGGGTAGCTACAGGTTTTAATTGGCCTAAGGAGTATTGGCCAGTACTCCTTCAAACTGTTCTCACCGGTAAAGCTCAAGTAACTTATGCATCTTTGCCTCAGAATCAGTCTGATAATTATGATGTAGTTAAGAGCTTGATTCTTAAGGCCTATGAGCTTGTTTCTGAAGCTTATAGAGTAAAATTTAGGACAACTTATAAGCAAGATAAGCAATCCCATGTTGAGTATGCAAAAATCAAAGAAGATCTGTTAGAGCAGTGGTTAAATTCTAAGAATGTAAATTCTGATTTTGGTAAATTTAAGCAGATGATTTTGCTGGAGGATTTCAAAAGGTGTATTAGTAAAGATGTAAGCCTATATCTTGATGAGAAAAGAATAGATAATTTGTCTGATGCTGCAGTTTTAGCTGATGAGTATGTTCTCACTCACAAGAGATATTCTAGAGAAAAAGGGAAAGCTGAGAGTAAGTACGTTGCCTCTACTCAGAGTACAGGTAACAGGAAAGAGAATAAGGATGATGTTTCTCATGAAGTAAATACCAGCTTCACCTCTAGATTTCAGAAAAGTAAATGTACTTATTGTAGTAAGCTTGGTCATACTACGGAGAGATGTTTCAGGAGACAGCGTGATGTGAACAAAAAGGAGTCTTTAAATATTCAGTCAATTGGTCTAGTGTCCACTCTTGAGAGTTCCCAGAATTCTTTAACTGAGTTAACTGAACCTGCTTTGAGGGGTAACTTAAATTCTCATGATGGAGCTCCTCTTTTGAGCAGTAACGTGGGTGACACTCTCAAGAATTCATGTGCTAATTTCCTGTCTGATGGTTTTGTCAGTCCTCTGGACAGTAATGACAGGAAATCAGTTAAAATATATCGTGATACAGGTGCTTCCCAATCCCTTATGCTGACCAGTGTTCTAGGCTCTAATGTTAATTCCTCTGATGAAACTGTAATCTTACAAGGTGTAGGGAATAATTACTTCTCTGTCCCTCTGTGCAGAGTGAATTTAGAGTCTGGTTTTGTTAATGGTTCCGTTATGGTTGGGTTGGTTGAGACACTCCCAATGTCAGGTGTAACTTTCTTACTTGGAAATGATATTGGTGGAAGTCAAGTGTGTCCAGCTCCTCAGTTGTCTAGTGAGCCAGTGGCTGCGTCCCAGGATTGTGATGTCCCTGATGTGTTCCCTGCATGTGCTGTCACTAGGGCTAAGTCTAAAGTTACTGGTGATTTAGAGGATAATGATGATGATGATGTTATCCTAGCTGACACTTTTCTTGCTAATTTGGACCACTCACCAGATGAGGCAGTACCCCGTAGTGTTGATAATTTGTCTCGTCATGAGTTGGTTGAGTTGCAGGTTGCTGACCCTGAGTTGAAAGGTCTAGCTAACTCTGCTTGCAGTGAGGAAGAGTCAGCTGGTGCTTCTACTTGTTATTATGTAAAGTAAGGAGTACTTATGAGGAAGTGGAGACCCCCAACAGCATCAGCCGACTGTGAATGGGAGGTTGTACATCAAGTTGTCATCCCTCGTGTTTGTAGGCAGGATATCATTCGAGTGGCTCATGATTCCAGTTTGGCAGGACACCTTGGAGTGAGGAAGACTGTGGCACGCATTTTGAAACACTTCTACTGGCCAGGTATCTTCAGGGATGTTTCCTGGTATTGTAAGTCTTGTCACACCTGTCAAGTTGTGGGGAAGTGTAATCAGACCGAAAGGGTTGCACCTCTAGTTCCCATTCCTCCTTTTGAGGCGCCTTTCACCCGTGTGTTGGTGGATATTGTGGGCCCTCTTCCTAAGACTTCTTCAGGATTTTCTTATGTGTTGACCATGATTGATATGGCTACTCGTTATCCTGAAGCCATTCCACTTAGAAACATCTCAGCAAAGAACGTGGTTAAGGAAATGCTGGGGTTCTTCACAAAGTTTGGTCTGCCCAAGGAGGTACAGTCAGACCGAGGAAGTAATTTCATGTCAAATGTTTTCAAGCAGTCTCTGAAAGAGTTGGGCATCACCCAGATCACGTCTTCAGCTTACCATCCCCAGACCCAAGGAGCGTTGGAGAGATATCATCAAACACTCAAATCGATGCTCAAGAAATACTGTTTGGAACATCAGAAAGACTGGGATAAAGGTCTTCCATTCGTTGTGTTTGCTGCAAGAGAATCTCCAAATGAATCACTGGGCTTCTCACCTTTTGAACTACTGTTTGGCCATGAAGTAAGAGGACCCCTTAAGTTACTCAAGGAATGCTGGCTGTCGGAGGAAGATGACGTCAACCTGTTGGAGTATGTGATGAATTTCAAAGAACGGCTGTCCACTGCTTTACAGCTGGCGAGAGAGAATTTAGGAGCTGCTCAGGAGAAGATGAAGACTTGGTATGATAAGAAGTCCAGGTTACGCCACTTTCAGCCAGGAGATCAGGTTTTGATTCTGCTACCAGTTCATGGGCAACCTCTTCAAGCCAAGTTTAGTGGCCCTTATTTCGTGGAGAAGAAACTCAGTGATGTCAGCTATGTCATCGCCACACCAGATCGTAGAAAGAGCAAGCAACTTTGTCACATCAACATGCTAAAGTTATATCACAGGCGGGACGAAAATAATCCAGTCTGCACTGTAGCTGTTCCACCCGAGTCTGCAAGTGAAGCTCTCCCATGCAGTATGAGCCTGAGTGATAGTTTGGGGAAGAATCCTGATATCATGAATGATCTCCAGACTAAGCTTTCTCATCTACCTCCCAAGGAAAGGCAGGAGTTTTCGGCATTACTGCAGGAGTACCCGCAAGTGTTCCGTGCTACTCCAGGAAGAACCACTGTGTTGATGCATGATGTCGATGTTGAAGACGCAAAGCCAATTAAATTGCCTCCTTACCGTATGAACCCAGTGAAAGTTCCTCTCATCCAGAAGGAGCTTGGCTACCTGTTGGACCACAAGATGATTGAGCCCTGTCAGAGCGAGTGGAGTTCTCCTGTCACTCTGGTCCCTAAGCCAGGTGGGTCACAGCGGCTTTGCATTGACTACAGACGTGTTAATCAGATAACCAAAACAGACACTTACCCTCTCCCTCGCGTGGAAGATTGCATAGACAAGATCGGAAGGGCTAGGTACATAAGTAAGTTTGATTTGTTAAAGGGATACTGGCAAGTACCTATGACTGAACGTGCTAGGGAGATCTCATTTTTTGTAACATTAGGAAAGACCTTTGCATGGTCTGTAATGCCATATACAGATTGTTTTAGAATAATAAGAAATTTCCTTTGTAAATTTCTTTTTTCTTTGTGGGGAGGTGTTACATAGCCTATGATTTCATCATCCTTTGTGTAATTTTAACGCACAGTTGCTGCATGTTTGATCACGAGCGTGTTCTGCCTCAGTCCCCCCCTTCTACCGTTATAGTAAAGTAAGTCGTCCTTTCTGTTATTCAGTGCGGGATTGTCGACCGTTTGTCCCCATCGCTTCATTTGCGCGTCCTTATTACAAGTTGTATCAAGCTCTGCTGGCCCCTATATAATGAGCTCAGTCTCTGCATCGTTGCCACTTAGATCTGCTCCTCATTTTGTTCACATCTCTGTCCTCCCCTGTACAGATATTATTATTGTGAGTGCTCAAGAAATCTCCAAACATCTAGCAGCTGTGTGTAATTTGAGTATAACTGTTGTTGCATTTTTTCTTGTACTGTATAGCATAAGTTTAATTTGTAGGCCTAGTGAAGTTTTTGTAATTCGTGTGGGGTTCTTTATGTCAGTCATTTTTGATAATAGATTGTATCTGTAATAATTTATCTGGCATTCACTGAGTATTATCTGGTATCTCATTTTATCAGGGCTGACTTAGATAAATTTACTCTTGCTAACTTCGTGTTAATAGAGGCTATTGCAGTTAACCATATATTTAACCTGTTTATTTTGCCATTACATTATCCTTATGAGTCCTGAATGTTTTGTTGTTAATTTAAGCATTAAACTTTAACTTGTAATTTTACCTAACTCTTTTGTTTTGAACCTGGAACTTTACGGGACAGTAGTGATTTTTAGCATTCTCACTGAAAGTGTACGTTATCTTTCTCTGTTCCGTAACATATATATATATATATATATATATATATATATATATATATATATATATATATATATATCTTAAGACAACAGAAGCAATGTCATGAATTGTTATGAACGGCTTAGGGTTCTTTTCAATTTTGCATTAGCTAGCAGAGGCTCTTAAATGACTTTTTATTGAGCTACCTTCTGAAAAAGAGTGACGTGGCAACTCGTTTTGACTGTTTTTAGAGTAATAAAACCACAGACTTCCGAATAGATGCAAAAAACCATATATTTTTCGGTGAAAAAGTTAAATATGCTTCATGAAATGAGCTCTAAATCTATTAATAATAAAAATACTTGACAAATATGAAAGATTTTACATTAAAAAATCCATTAAACGTTCTGCTGTAAAGAAATGTGAATTCGTATGTCAAGAAATCGTTTAAACGTGACGTGAAGTTGGATTATTTTCTTCACGATACGTCACTTTAGGATAGAAATTAGTGCCAAATCAATTCACTAAAAAAAAAAAAAAAAAAATTGTGATGTTCAGCACAATAAATTTCGTTTCATGCTTGGGTCGCCGAGAATATTTTTATTTTCATCTACATAAATAAAGCTTTAAAATCGACTTCAGCTTCTGTACATAAAAAAAAAAAAAATAATGCAGAGTATGACGGGTCCTGTTAGACAATGATAATTATTTTCATATCTGAAATCACTCCGAAAGGCGGTAAGTTACAAAAGTAGTAATGACGAGGCATTGTCAAATGAAAATTAATTCTAGAATGTAAAAACTAAGATTGGAAATTGAAAAAAATTATTAGATGGAAAATTGAAAACAATTATTACTTTGTTCGTCGTCTTGATATTTCTCGTGCATGACAAATACGAACCAAGAAGCGGTGCCAAGGCTGTTCTTTTTATTCTGACAAAAACAACGGGACCTCATATTGCAGAATTACAGGTGTAAACTGTCAATTTTGCCCACTTGAAATTTTGGATCAGACCCACCTGCCGCTGCCTAGAGATGTAATGAAGATTTTAGAGATACATTTTAGGTTTCGGTTTCATGTTGATAAGACGAATTTGAAAGGAAATATTACTGATTTTTTTTTTTTTTTTTTTAATGCGACAGCCTTGACCTTTATCATATCCAATCATCTTTGTAATTGGAGGCACAATCACACGAGAAGCGCTCTCGTAAAGTTGAGACGAAAATAATTCCCTAGTAAAAACAATTACTATTTCGACGAACATCCGGGCCAGAGACGGGTAAAAAAAAAAATAAAAAGAAATGAACTGTAACAAACATTATCCTAAGACCACTTTTTTTTTTAAACGCAATAGGGTCTATTAAATTTCTTTTTCAAATTCATAGCAACTAACACGTCAAGTATAAAGAAAAATGCCAAATGCAAACTTAGTTCGATAGGAATGAAAGCATATCCTTCATGAGAAATGAGAAAAAAAAAGAAAAAAAGGTGTTATAGTGCTGAAATCCGCTAGTTTTTGGTAAAAACTATAATTAAGTAGCTTTGGGTAATGTACATTAAACTGCTTAGAAAGGACACCCAATTGTTTTTTAATTCAGAAAATAATAATGAGCGTAAAAAAAAAATAAGCAAAAGAAAAATACAAGTTTCCACTTATAAAGAAAAATTGTTTAACGTTTCATGAGTCAACAGCTTCCATTTAATGAGTTTCAGCAGAATATATTTTATTTGATGAAGTCAAGAAAACGAAAAATATAGAGATAAAAACGATTATATTTTTTATTATACAATATACTTTAAAATGGCCTCGATTTTCCCAGTCAGAAAAAAAAAGTCACATGACAATAATCAGCATTTTCTTGGAAAAAAAAAAGGTGTGAAAAATTTTTAAAAGTAAAAATATCATTGCAATAGTGGGATATGAAAATAATCAACTTTAATAACAGATCGCAAACTAAAAAAAAATGCAGATTCGTCTTTAGAGTGTTTGGATTTTTACTTTCTTTTTCATTCAATGTAACCGTCACTTCAACGAAAAGTAATAGTGTTGTGAACATAGTAAGAAAGGATTTCCGTCGAGCAATTAAAAACACTTATAAGAGGGTGATGTAAAATCCGCTAAACTATTGAAAAGCACAGAAATATAAGAAGGGATGATAAAACAATGAGGTGCAAAAATGCTGCTTTGAAAATAAAACAAAATGCCGAAGAAAAGTATACGAAAAAATCGATCACACGTAGAATAGAGCTGGCAGTTGGTCAATGTTTAAAATGATGAGGGAGGACAGAAGCAAAAAGTGAGAAATTTATAAATAAATTTATTTTTATCGATGTATCTCAGCTTTAAATGGAATTGTGAGCCACATAGAGAGAGAGAGAGAGAGAGAGAGTTACATAGAGTTACACAGATGCACAGACCACACAGACCTTACGGTCCCTACTAGGTGGTCCGGCCTTAATCCTAATATAGTGCATAAGAGCAGGAGAAAAGGATAGCATAGCAGAAGTCTCTCTCCCTCACCCTCCAGACCCTCCGGCATTTGCCGTACAGGAAGCAAGAGAGGAAGTATGAAAAACCTGAAGGAATTTTATAGGATGTTCAGAAAATAGAATAATATGGAAAAGGAAAATTTGGGCATACACCCACATACTCTATGCATGCAATTTTTTTTTTTTTTCAAAAGATGAATATAATATTTATCAATTATATACTAAAATATTGTCTATGTCTAACAGACACATGAATGCAGACGCGAATATGCAATAATTGTTCCATCCCATACCAATTGCGTCGAGATACATGTCCAGTCTCTTTTTAAATATATTTATGGTACCACTCTCAATCACATTCCCAGGGAATTTATTCCATTCGCTTAAAACAAAGTGAAGAAGTTTTTGGTTGTATCAAGATTAGCCCTCCTTGCTTGCAACTTCATACCATTTCCTCGAGTTACAGTCTCGGCAATTACCGTGAATAGCTTCCTTGAATCAGTATTACTAAAGCCTTTTAGAATCTTAAAACATGCAATCAGTTGTCCCCTGAGTCTCCGTTTTCTAAGAGAGAACAGGTTTAATTCCCTGAGTCTCTCGAGGTATGGTTTATTCCTCAGGGACGGGATTAACTTGGTAGCCGTACGCTGGACCGCTTCCAGTATTTCTATAATTAATTAATTAGGTGAGGCGCCCAAAATTACACTGCAAACTCTAAGTGTGGCCTGACTATGCTTTTGTATAGGAGGATTACAATATCTTTGCTTTTATATGTAAAATGTCTTTTGATGAAGCCTAGGGTCCTGTTGGCTTTATTGGCGGCAGAGATACATTGATTCGAACATTTCAGATCGTCTGAAATTAGTACGCCTAGATCCTTAACTAGTGAGGACTTGCTAATGATTTGGCCCTTCATTTCGTAATCATACCTTTTGTTTTTCTTCCCACATTGCAGTACCTGACATTTGCTTACATTGAAGGGCATTTGCCATTTTTCTGACCAGCTAATAATTTTATTAAGGTCATTTTGAAGACTGATTCTGTCTTCTTCAGTTAATATAGTTGCCGATTTTTGTGTCGTCTGCAAATTTAGAAATGAAGTTGTTTTGGCCAACATCGATATCGTTAATATACATAATAAATAGGATTAGTCACAACACTGATCCCTGAGGAACACCACTGGTCACTGGAGCCCAGTCTGACTCTACTCCATTTATAACGACTCGTTGCTTTCTCTCACTTAACCAGCAACGTGAATATTTCCGTCAATTCCAAGTGATCTTGCTTTTGTCATTAGTTTATCATGCGGCACTTTGTCAAAGGCTTTCTGGATGTCTAAGTAGATTATATGAAGTGACCTGGTACAATCATTCATTTTAAAAAGTGAATCGTAAAACTCAAATTTGTCACGCATGATCGCGTTCTAAAGCCATGCTGGCTGTTCCTAATTACGTTATTAGTTTCTAGGAACTCAACTGTCCTATCTCTAATTAATAATTCAAGGATCTTTCCCAAGACAGAGGTTAGGCTAATTGGTCTGTAATTACCTTGTTGATCTCTACTCACGATTGCCAGTCTGCTGGAACCTTTCGTTGTTGTAGGGACTTGTCAAAGATAGATGTTAGAGGGCTGCATATTGCATCCATCACATTTTTTAGTATTTTAGGGTAGAAATTGTCTGGCCCGGGAGTCTTATTACTGTTCATTTAATTAAGTTCATCTTTCATTTCATTACTGCTAATATGCATATCACAGTGCGTTTTGGGTTGATATTTGATGCTCTTCGATGGTGTCATTGGCGTCTACTGTGAAAACTGAACTGAAAAACTTATTTAGAGGCAATTTTCTGATCGTCCGTGATAAGAGCACCCTCGTCGCTGATAAGTGGACCAACGCCCGCCTTGAGCCTCTTATTGCCATTAATGTATCCATAAAAAAGCTTAGGATCCGTAAAACTTGTTTTTGCTATATCAATTTCAAATTGTCGTTTAGCTGTTCTAAGTTTTTTAACTTTTCTACTACTGGTATATTGCCCTGTGAGTAATTCACTGGTGTGACTTTTAAGTAAGGTGTGGAGACGGTTTCTTTCTTTAACTGCTCTGCTAATATCGGCATTAAACCACGCTGGTTTGCGTCTACCCTTGTTTTGTCTAGAGAGAGAGAGAGAGGACAAAAGAATGAAGCTTTCTGGAGCATTATGAACTTTTCTGAATCGTAGCCGTGATGTAGATATTAAATAGTTTCAATTATGAAGTTGTTTCAATAATAATCACTTTATAAGTGATTCGAAAAAATACTGGTGACACTTAAAACCTCTTATTTTAGCGCGAGAACGCTGAGGGAACAACGAAAAATGTTTGGAAGATTCACTGTTATTTAACAGAAAATATTTATGGTGAAAAAGTTTCGCGTTAAAGAAAACAGATATGAGAAAGAGAAATCTGAAGTAACTAAATAGATTGACACGATAAGTGATCTAACCTTTGAGATTTTTACGCAAATTATTATTAAACATGTATGTCATCGACACTAGTAAGAAAGTTTCGATAAAGAAAAAAAATATTATTTGCCCATTTTGAATGTTCGTTCAGGGCCATTAGCTACATTTTCTTAAATAAAAATACTCGAGTCGTTTTTTTCTCGTACAGAATAGAATTGGAGAGCCATTCACTGTAAGATAAAAACTAATGTGGAAACGTAGAAACATTGTAAAATTTAGACATGAAACTAATCTTTTAAAGCTTGGTTCCTTATGTAAATAGATCATTGATAAACTGAAGGCAACAAGAGCTGTGACATGGAGTGTTGTCTCTGTCGTTTTGAGAGTCTTTCTATTTCCAATCCCCATTTATCGTAACCCTTGACTTCAATTATATAAATTAATTTCCATTGATTTTTTTGTTTAAGTATCCGCTATAGTAGTAACTGAAATTATATTGGAATCATCCTTAAAAACGGTGAATTTTAGGATAAAAAGAGTATTTATGCACCTATAAAACATGTAGGCCTTGATTTAGCACTTGGGAACGATAAAAATTTTTATATATCAAAACCATTTCTGAAGGTGAAAAAAATGCCTCAAAAAAAAAAAAAAAACTAACGATTAATACGCCGAGATGGCACTTTAGGGGTTTAAGTACAATAATTTTCAAGTGATTGGGTCATCAAAACAAGTGAAAAATTTAGAGTTAGCTAGAATTTTTTTTTGATCTACAGAACGAAAGCTTTGAAATGGCATCTTGACTCTCCTGCATATCATGATTCGTGTTATACCATGCCCGACTCCTAAGGTGATAATTAGTATGAAAGACAATTTAGGAGGTTTTTGCGGTCATGTCAATATTCATACGAGAAAGTAAAAACTTTATTTCTAACATGTTTCATGTACGTAGATTTATCGTGCACGAGTTACCGAATAAAAGTGGAAGTTCCAAGAGCACGGAAAATAGCTCTCTATATATCTTGATATTTTGAAGAAAATTTAACGGTTGTCTAATTTTTTTTTTTTTCATTGCACTGGTAACTTGAAAGATAAAATATTGCGCCATTTGTGAATTTGTCACGAATTTTTCCTAAAGCATTCGCATTAGAATTAATTACAAACAATTGTCATGGAGTGATGCTAAAAATCGCATTTTGTGTGGGCGTGAACAAAGAAAATCAGCAAGTTCAAAAAGTGAATCTAAATTGGCTCGGAAACACACCTCACTCTTGCTAAAATAAAGAAAAAAACAATTCTGAGAAAATGCCTCGATCGATTATTTTAAACGATTCTACTTACAGGGAAATGATTCACAGGTAAGGAGAATTGGAATTTCATTTTTTTTTTTTTTTTTTTTTTTTGCAAAATGTTTCAATTCATAAGTCGTCATCGAAACAAAAAAATAAGACAGGATATTATGTTTTCTGTATAACTAGATTTTTAAAATGGCATGGTGAGCCTCCTGACTAAATTTAAATACAGGAATATTTCTATAGCATAAAAATGAGTGTAGGACCGTAAGCCATATTTTCTTTGGTATAATCACTCCGACCGACGATAACATATTAGAGCAAACTGAAAACTTTTTAACTGTCAGAAAATTAATTATACATTGGAAAGTATTGTCAGTAACGGTTATATTTGTCCCTGTTGGGATCTTTTAATTTTTACATTATGAAGCAGGAGCTCGAACTTTATATATTTTATTTTTTATTTTTTTTTGTAAACAGCTTTCAACTTGAAGATAACAATTAGTGTAACATAGGATCTCGTTATGATTGAAAGTAATCATTTTGAGTAACAAATAATACTGCGAAATCATCCGAGCTTCAAGTTTTTCAGGAAAAACTGCTAGTTACTGATTAAATTTTGAAACATGTCTAGGATGAAGAATACTTTTTATAAAACGTTCTGCTATAAGGAAATGTAAATTAGTATTTATAAAAAATAAATACGAAATAATGTGGCATTTGTGTGAATTGCATGAAAAAGAACTTCGACACTAAAGGGAATTAAAATAAGAAAACATGAAAAGAGGATAAATGCAATAGCGCGATCGGCCATGCTGGGCAGCTCCGAGATGAGTTAATGAACTAGTAGCATAAGATAAAGATAGCAAGGAAGAAATCTTTCTCCATCCCTCCAAACCCTCGATCCGAAGCCTGTAAAAAAAAAAAAGTAGAAAACACCATGCAGTAAAGAAACACGAGTGGACATTTTATCGCAAAGTATGAAAGGAGCAAATGAATATCTCGGTGATTCCTGAAAAGGAATAAAAATTTTTTTTTCTCCTCATTTTCATCGTATCATTTTCATCAACCTTTGCTGTATTTTTTCTAATATATTTTCATTCTATAGTAGAGCACCAAAATATAGCGGCGTAGTCTGATTATAGCCTTACTAATGAAAGATAAAACTTTAGTATTGCTTTATATATTCTGTTCCTAACGTTTCGCAAAAAATAAAAATAAAAATCCTTGGACAATATATGCCTTATTTCTTGCAATAACACATTCATTGCCTATAAGCTCTTGACTAAACATAACTCTTAGATCTCTCTAATATTCCGATTTTGTGATTTCTTTCTTGTCAAAGCTGCATTTCGAATTCAGTGCCTTATCAAGCTTATTGATTTAATAAAAATAAGGATTTTTTTTTCTCACTTTATGAAGTGTCGTGTTAAACCATTAGAAATATTTCCATAAAAAATATCGTTGTGAGAATTGGCAACAGGCATGAATCTATATGGGGGTGTTTTGACAATGATATACTATTGAATTTAGAATTTGATTATTCCTGATTTTTTTTTTTGACACTAAAAAAATCAGCATTGAGTATTAACATGAACAGTTATAGAAGACGGCTTTTGAAGCTTTTTTTAAGAGAAACTGCATGATGTTAAAAAAAAATTCTTATTTAACATAGCAGTCACTTAAAAAAAAGGAATTTATTTCGATTCTAAGTAAACTCAGAAAGAGAAATTAAAATTCATTCTAATCGCTGATAATAAGAACCTCGTTATTTGTAAAGAAGCAATATGGAATTTCGTTTAGTTTTAAAATTTTGGGAAAATGTTGGTTGTTATTATTAACAAAAATTTGACCGCATAAAAAATATGACTAGAACTATAAGAAAAAATTAAGCAGCAAACGTAAAGAAATCGATGAATACATGAAATGTTTGCTTTAGATGTGGGAAATGAAAAATATTTCTCGTTTGATAATGGCGTAGTAGGAAAAAATTTGTTAGAATGTATTCATTTATATATCTGTGAAGTCCCTCAAAGCATCATTCACCTGAATTGAAAAAAAAAAAGCAAATTACACAGTGTTGTGCTAGACAATAAGAAATTTTTTCATTAGTAGTCAGTGGAAACTGTGATGACTCGCATTAGAATAATGAGATGCAAAAACACTTTCGCCAAAGCAAAATCATCACTCCGATATTAACATATGAAACATTATTTACAACTTCGATAATGCAATCCATAGTACTTGTAAGTGACATAAAAAAAAAATTGGAGTCCAGGGGCAATGATCTGAGCGATTGTTAACGTCTGGGAAATTTTTAATTATTAGTATACAACATAAGGTCTATATTTCTTTCGTTCAAAGATCACTACAAAGATTTAAAAAGTGAAATTGGATTCATATAAAATATTATGAAATCACTAATTTCTTTAAACAACGCAATTACTTTATAAGATGAAATGCAATTTTTTTTTTTATTCGGTGAAAAATTTGATTCATCATCATTATCAAAAAGGTACTGCACAATGAGTAGCATTGGAGCACGGGGCTAGGCAAGTTTGTCCTGACATTTAAGAAGTGACCCACCTCATCCCCGAGTGGCATTAGGTGAACAATACTACCCAACCATCCCATGGATATAAACCTGAGCTGACTCAATCATGCTAGAGATTCTTTTATATCTAGTAAACCAACAGGCGACATAAATTGTAATAAATTGCTTCCTGGTGTACAGAAAACCATTTGTCTTGTCAGTGTAGAGTCACCCGCAGGAGGAGAATGAAAGAATGAATGATGGAAAGACAGAAGAAGAATGGAAAAGAGGGAAAGAGAAGAAAGGCAACCACAACCAACACTACATCCAGTGGGTGGTAATTAAATATTAATATATTTTCCATAAAATTGTTGGTTAGAATTTTTTTTCATACTTTTCTATATCATTGAAAATGATTATCTCATAAACTGGACTGAATTATTATTGTCTATTATACCGGGTTATATTACACCATACGACATGTATCCGTGAGTAAAGTCAAAGCGAGTTTTGATAATTGGATTAAAAACATTTCAGATTTATTCATCAAAATATGAGACAAAGCCAAAAAATCATTCTAATATTAAAATATTACACAAACATTAGTCTTATTCATCGCGTTTAAAATTTTAGTGATTGATCCAACCCTTCCCCCCCCCTCAAAAAAAAAAAAAAAAAAAAAAAAAAAAAACAAGCATTGTCATGAATTGTTATTAACGTCGGCTTAGGGCTCTTTTCAGTTTTGCATTAGCAAGGAGTGGCTCTTAAATGACTTTTTATTGAGCTACTAGTAAACTTAAGGATGAAAAAGAGCGTGACGTGGCAACTCATTTTGACTATTTTAAGAGTAATAAAACCACATACTTTTGAACAGATGCACGGAATCATATCATTTACTGCGAGAACGATAAATATGCTTCATGAAATGAGCTTTATATATATATATATATATCAATAATAAGAGAAAAAACATGATATTTCAAAAACATTTTACGTTAGAAAATTCGACTACTTTAAAGAAATGTGAATTCGTATGTCAAGAAATCGTTTAAATGTGAATTTAAGTTGCGTTTTCTTTCCTTCACGGTGTCACTTGAGGATAGAAATTAGTGCCAAATGTAACCATTTATTGAAGAATGCATTCTCTTGGGGGGAAATGCAAAACAGGTTGACGGAAGTGAAGCTAAAATCCTGTTATGTTTCGGCGAAAACAATAAATATGCAACGCCCTCTAAAGTGCTTGGGAAACATACACAATTGTTTCTGACATTCAGAAAACATTTGAGCGCAAGGTTGTTTAGTTAAAAAGAAAAAAAAAATACGTGCGCCAAAAATAAATGAAGCAAGCTTTTTAAAAAAATCGATTCACATATAGAAATACCTGGTATTTGTGGTGCTTCAGCACAATAAATTTTGTTTCATGACTGGGTCGCCGAGATTAATAAATTTTATTTTTATCTACTTGAGTTTCTAGACATAAGAAATAAAATAATGCAGAGCATGAAGGATGTTATTAGACCACGAGACATATTTTCGTATTTAAATTCATTTCGAGAAGTGATAAAGCACAAAAGAGTAATGACGATGTATTATCAAATGAAAGTTAATTCGAGAAAGTAAAAACGGAGATTGAAAATTGAAAACAATTATTACTTGATCATCGTCTGGATATTTCTCGTGCATGATTCAGACAAACTAAGAATCTGTGCCAAGGCCGTTCTTTTGATTCTGACGTATAAAAACAAAGGGATATCTGGTCAGAGATGTCACCTCATATTGGAGAATTTCAGGTGTAAACTGAAAATTTTGCTCACTTGAAAATTTTGGTCAGACCCACCTGCCATTGACACCCCTACCGCTGCTTTGGGGGGGGGGGACCCCGTTGATGTATAGAGATGAACCGTTAGGTTCCGGTTTCATGTCGGTAAGACGAATTTGAAAGGAATTATGGCTGCAAAACGTTTTATTTTTTACACTTTTTAGCCCTACAGCCTAGACCGTGTTAAATTTTTACAAAATTTAAACAGGTGATCAGGCCGTAGCCATTCGTACTTGTAATTTTAGGCATAATAACACCAGTAGCACTCTCGTAAAGTTATTGGACGAAAATAATTCCCAAAGTGACAACAATGTCTATTTCGGAGCACCTCCGGACCGTAGAGGGATTAAAAAAAAATAAAAACATTTGAAATGAACGTTAACAAACATCATCCTAGGATCAGGTTGTTTGATCCGCAATAGGGTCTATTAAATGACTTCTTTTTCTAATTCATGATAAATATCAGGTCACCGATAAAGTGCCAAATGAGAACTTCGATGAATGGAAAGGAAAGAATATCATGAAAAATGCAAAAAAAAAAAAAAAAAAATAGACTGGGGTGATTCTAAAATCCGCTAGTTTTGGGGTGAAAACGGTAAATAAATAGCTTCCGGTTATGTACTCTAAATTGCTTAGGAATTAAACCAAATTGTTTTAAATTCAGAAAACATTAATGAGCGTGAAAAAATTCAGCCAATAAAAAAATAGTTTCCCGTTATCAAGAAATAACATCTTATTGTCAAAAAGTTTCACGCGTAAACAGCTTGCATTTGAGTAGTTTCAGCAGAATATATTTTATTTGATGAAGAAATAGTCAAGAAAAATGAGAAATTTAGATAAAAACGATTATATTTTTAATTATACAAGATACTCTAAAATTGCGTTTTGATCATCCTAAATAAAAAAAAAAAAATGACAAAAATTTTCTTCGTTTAACACCAATCGTATAAAGATAATTGACGAGGTATTGACTGAAAAATAATTGAGAAAGAAAAAATGCATTGCAATAGTGAGATACGCAAATAATGAACATTAATTACTTAGATCGCAAAAATGATTAAAAAAATAATATACAACTACCAAGAACTGTTATAAATGTCGTCTTTAGATAATTTGGATTTTTAATTATTTTTTTTTTTCATTCAACGCGTCCGTCACTTTAACGATAAGGAAGTGTTAAGTGTGAACATAGAAGAAAGAAAGGATTTCCGTTAGGAGCAATTAAAAACACCAATAAAGAGTGATGTAAAATCCGCGTATTCCTAGACAAAAATGATAATCTTTAAAAAAAAAAAAGAAAAATGTGATTGGGAATGGCACAAATATGTGAGGTGTTTAGCAAACAAGCTACAAGATTGCTCCTTCGAAAAATAACTAAATGCTGTAAGGCGAAAGGAAGGAACTTATAGGATAAAAATCGATCACTTAAATAGCTGGCAGCTGTAATGTTAAAACACAATGCTTCAAATGATAGGGGGACAGAAGCTAAAAGTTTGAAATTTAATCATAAATTAATTTTTTTATCGATGTAGATGCTCGAAATACCATTTAAAGCCTGGCTACATAGATAAAAATATTTTTATTTCAAAAATTGTCACTTTTTGCTTCGGTCCCACCCCCCAATGAATTGAAAGTTATTGTGGTTAAACACCTCATGTGTGATAGATTTCTTCGTATACATTTCGTCTTTTCACCTTAAAGATCTAAAAATTTTCTCTCCAAGGCACAGTTTTACACCTTCGAAAGATTTTTTTTTTAACCTTTCATGTAATTTTTTTTTTTACCAATTATTTTGGAGTACATTTTCTGATTTTTTTTTTTTTACGTCAATCTAGTATAATTGTTTTTAGATTCTCCTAACGGAAACCTTTCTATCTTACGATTTTCAGACTTACCACTATTCCTGAATGAAATAAAAGAGAACGTAAGGTAAAAACCCAAACAATTTATAGAGGACAAGTATAACATTTCATGTTATTGCTCTTGGAAGCTGCATTTAATATTTTGTAACATGCTAGAAAATAGTACAAACTTGACAATCTACAGAAAGTTAGTAATGTTTATTATTTTCCTATCCTTGTAGTGCACTGCCTTTTTTACTTTCTCAATTATTTTTTTCAATCAATACCTCCTCAGTTTTCTTTTTAAGATTTGTGTTTACATGGAAAATAATGCTTATTATGTGTTTTTTTTATGTTTTTTTTTTCATGTTTTATCGAAAAACTTAATCTTGTCGTTTTTCATGACTACATCAAAGTTTATTCCGTTGAAACTCCTCAAATGCCTGGTGTTTTTACGTGCGAAATTTCTAAAAAGTAATTTGATATTTCCTTCCAACTGGAAACCATTTTTTTTTTTTTAGCTCTTTTTTCAGGCTTCAGTGTTTCCTGAATTTTATAAATGTGTTTGCTATCTAAGCAATTTAGATAACATTACTGGAAGTTACTTATCGTGTTTAGCCCAAAACAAGCGTGTTTCAGCATCACCCCACTATAACTTCTTTTTTGCATTTCTCTTAAAGGATATGCTTTCTTTAAAAGAAAGGTACAACATTTCAGTAATTTCTGTCCAGAAGTTAAATGTAAGATGACTTTAAAAACATTGAAAAAATTTCATCAGTCTTGAGGCGATATTTTGGAAAAAAAAAAAAAAAATGCAGGTATATTAAAAATTTGATTTTTTTTTGTCCGTCCTCGCCCCCGAGGTCCTAAGAAATGGGCATTTTGTTCACATGGGTTTCATGTTTGTCTAACATCTTTACGAGACAGCTATTGATGTGGTTTTGGTTACAGTACAGGGATGACTTGCTTTGACCTGATCACCTGATTATAATTAGCCCAAAATGGACAGGGGTTTAAGTTCGGCGTAAAAAGTAAAAAAAAGAAAAGTTTTGTGCCCAATTTTCATTGTATCGTCTGACCGACATGAAACCGAAAAGTAATGGTGTATATTTCATATTTTCATTATATAATCAGGGTCAGAAAACATCCAGCAGTTGGGGGTGTCAAATGCCATATGGGCCCGTCCTACAATTTCTTAAGGAGAAAATCATAAATTTCCACCAGAATTTCTCCAATCAGTGGTGAAATCTCTATTCAGATACCTGTTGCTATCAGCGTAATGCGGATACTTGGTTTGTATTTCTCATGCACGAGGTCTGCAGATTTTGAACAACGTAATTTTTAACTACAATTTTAACCATTGCAATAGTTTTTACTCTCGATTTAACATTCACTTGACTCAATATCTCCACACACACACACACACACACACACACACACACACACACACACACACACACACACACGCACACACACACACATATATATATATATAGCGAAATAAAAAGACGCATTACTAGTTATGTATATATATATATATATATATATATATATATATATATATATATATATATATATATATATATATATATATATATATATATATATATATATATATATATATATATATATATACACTACTCAAAACAAGGGAACAAGATTTTAATTTTTGATATTTCCAAATCTATGCTTTGTTTGGGTTCAGAAATAATGTTGTGAGCTGAGCAATGATTGAGGAACCGAATACATCTGTGTAAGTTTTGTCCTTTCTGAGTATATCAATAAAAATGGGAGTTTCACCCTGAGTGAAAATTTCATTTTTCATTGAGTAGAATTGGTCAAAATCAGCATCAAAATGAGGTGTTTCTGGCTTTGGGATATTTTGTTGTTTCCCTGTCATCACTGAGTGTGTGCGGCGGTATTTGTCCATAGTTGAGGCAGCTTGAGCATTACAGATGCTCAAGGAATGACACACCCACAGAAGGGTTGCCCAGGGCCTTGGAGTGTCTCCTAGCGTCATCAACAGCCTCTGGGGACGATACCAAGATGACGGGCTGTACACCAGACGACCTGGGGAAGGTCGCCGATGCATGACATCCGCCACCCGGAATCGACAGAGTACTGCCCGGACACTGCAAAACGACTTCCAACGGGCGACTGGGGTCCGTGTCTCAAACCAGACTGTGCGCAACCGGCTTCACGAGGACGGCCTTCGGGCTACACGACTTGTTGTGGCCCCAGTTTTGAACCCAGCTCACCGAAGAGCACGTCTGGAGTTCGCCCGAGATCACGTCCAGTGGCAGTTACGCCACTGGACCCCAGGACTGTTCTCAGATGAAAGCAGATTCAGTGTTTCGACCATCGACCGCCGTATCAGAGTGTGGAGACATACTGGAGAGCGGTACGCACCGTGCAATATTGTGGAACATGGTCTGGGGGAGCATATGCATTGAGGCACTCACAGACCTCGTTGTGCTGAATGGTGGTACCCTGACAGCTGCACGATATGTGGAACAGATACTGGACCCTGTGGTAAGGCCTTTTGCTGGGCTCAGAAAAAATTAAGATTGAAAAGGGCGTTCGTCAGGGAGATACAATTTCACCTAAATTATTTACAGCATGCCTAGAAAGTATTTTCAGTAAGCTAGACTGAGAAAACAAAGGAGTGAACATTAATTGAGAAAAGCTAAACCATTTAAGATTTGCAGATGAGATTGTCCTAATCTCATAAACAGCGGAGGCATTGCAAGAAATGTTAAAGGACCTGAACAGAGAAAGTCTTAAAGTAGGACTGAAGATGAACCGAAAATAAAATTTTTAATCCACAAACACCAAAGAGCGTCATTATAATAAGTGATGAAATTCTTGAAGACGTTGAGGAGTACAACTACTTGGGACAAGTACTAAAAAGACGCATTACAATTAGTTATGAAAAGTAGCTTGCCTGTTTGTATGAAACGAAGAGTATATAACGAATGCATAATTACAGCTATGACGTATGGTTGTAAGACCTGGAAACTAGCAAAATAAATGGAAAATAAATTAATCCGTTCTCAGAGAGCAATGGAAAGGTCAATGTTGGGAATATCTTTAAGAGACTGGAAAAGATCGACTTGGGTGAGAGCAGACTAGTCAAAGATACTGTGGGGGTTATAGAGGAACAGAAATGGAGGTGGGCAAGCCATATAGCAAGAATAAGGGATAACCGATGGAGCAAGAGGATTACTGACTGGACACCAAGAGAATGTAAGCGTGAAGAAAAAGGCTAGAAAAGAGATGGAGATATGAGATAGAGAAATTTGCAGGGAAAACGTGGCAAAGATTGGCTCAGTCAAGGAATTCGTGGAAAAGGTTGGGTGAGGCCTTTGTTCAGCAGAGGACTATTTATGGCTGATGATGATGGTTTTATATATATATATATATATATATATATATATATATATATATATATATATATATATATATATATATATATATATATATATATGTGTGTGTGTGTGTGTGTGTGTGTGTGTGTATTTTATAATTAATTTACCATTATGAAATTTTTCTCATAATAACATTGGATATAGTGGTCATTGAAAGTTTTTATACCGGAATTATATCAAAACCGTGTATTTTATTGTGAATCGGTAATTATGCACAATAAACAGGATTCAAATATCCAAAATTTTCCATAAAATTTCAAAAGAATTTCCGAGGATGAAAAATTGCCTTTCTGAAAAAAAAAAAAAAAATTAGGTAAGAAGAAATCGATTGACTCGAAGATGTGGCCTTTTATATGTATAGGTCGAATAATTTTCAAGTGATGGGATCATTAAAAGAAGTTGGAGATTTAGGGTTAGTTTTTTTTATTTATATAACAAGTGCTTTGAAATTGGATCTTGACTGTCCCGATAAATTAGAAGAAAGGAATATTTGCATATTTTGATGATCTTTGTTATACAATACCCTACTCCTTGGGTGATAAATAGTATGAAAGATAATTGGGGAGGTTTTTGCTGTCATATTGAAATTAATAAGAGAAAGTAAAATTTATACACTTTTATGAAACTTGTACGCATTTATAACATATTTCATGTATTGTACGTACAGTTATCATGCATGATTTGCAAAATTAAAATGTAAGTTCCAGGAGCACTGAAATTAGATTTCAATATATCGTCTTGATATTTTTGAATTTTATCAATTGTCTATATTATTTTTTTTCGTCACATTGCACTGGAAACATGAAGGAAAAAAATATTGTTCCATTTGTGAAGTTGTCACGAAACGAAACATCCGCTTTAGGAAAAATTCAAAACTACTGTCATGGACTGGTGTTAAAAATCGCATGTTTTGCGGCATAAGCGCCCATAATCAGCAACTTCCCCTAATGATTTCTAAATTGGATTGGAAGCACACCTCACTCTTGCTAAAATAGAAAAAAAAAATTGTGAAAATTCTTCATTTGATAATGTTAAAATATTCCACTTATAGGGAAAAGAAGTTTTCAGAAGTAAAGAAAGCTGGAAGTTCATGTTTTTCAGGAAAGTTTCAATTGATGAGTCGTCATCGAAACAAGAAATTTAGATTTAGAAAGAATTTTATGCTTATCTGTATAACTAGAACCATAAAAGGGCATGTTGAGTCTCGTGACTAAATTTAAAAACAGGAAATTTGCGCAGTGTAAAGAAAAAAAATCCTTGGACATTGTACGCTTTATTTTTTGCCGTAATATACTATTTAATGTAAGCTCTTGACTAACCATAACTCCAAGATCTCCCTCTCATTAAGATTTTGTTATTTCTTTCTTATCTTAGGTTCTTATCTTAGGTTTTTGATATACTAACATGAACAGTTATAAAAGTCGGCTTTTTTTTTTTTTTTACTTTAGCAAGCAATTTATCTTAAAAAAAAAAAAACTTTTGAACATGCCTGTCACCTCAAATATTGTTGAAAAAAGATATTGATTTTGATTCTAAGTAATCTCTCAATGGGAAATTGAAATCCATTCTAATGGCCGATATTAAAAACCGCGTTCGTTGTAAGGAAAACAATATTTTAAGCTTCATATTTGGGAAAACATTGAATGCTATCAGAATTTAAAAAAAGAGTATAAGAAATACGACAGTAGAAACTAAAAAGATAGATTAAGAATCATATGTAGAGAAATCTATAAATACATAAAATTCTTGCTTTAGATGTGGGAATTGCAAAATAACTATCTTTTGATATGGGTGTAGTGGGAAAAAATTCAAAACAACTTAGAATTGATTCGTTTTTATCTATATGAGGTGTTTCAAAGCATCATCACCTGAATTTAAATAAATTACACGGCGTTGTCCTAGGTTATAAGAAATATTTGTTTGTCAATGAAAACCCTCATGACTGATTTAAAAAATGAGATGCAAAATCTCTTTTGTCAAAGCAAAATCATCACTTCGATAATAAAAATTATTTCAGAACTTCTGCAAAGTCCGTAGTCCTTGTACAGTTGGCCGCACTCCCGCCTTCCCTGAACTTCACCCATAGTCAGAGATGTGGCACCACTGTATTTGTTTGGATCTTTGGACACGTACCTTAGCAGTCTGAAGTGCTGGAACCTCGTAAGAGTGACCTGGCTCGGACGGTGAGTAAAGGAATTTTCTTCTCAGCGTCTGTTCATTATCGAACCTATGTATCAATTGAATAGCGATAAGCATTAGGATATAAATGGACGCTGTATCGGGTGTCTAGTTTGGTGTGGAGGTGGTATGGCTAGATGTGGAGGTGAGGGAGAGGAGGGGGGATGGGTGGGCTTTCCCAGTCTGGGTAGCTTCGCAAATGGTTTCAGGAAGTAGGTTCAACAGCAACAATCGTATGAATCTGGATATATAAGCAACCAACAAATACAGCACCACAAAGGTATGAGTCGCATATCACCATATTGGAATCAACTAAAAATGGAAACATATCCTGCTGTTTCATTATAAAATTCAGGTGGCGCACAGAAGGTGCTGAACAAGATGAATATACTGCCACAGCATAAGTTATATGTATGGTATTCCTGGTAGACATAACAGGGAACAGCATTTTTGCACCATGCCATCACCTGTGAAACTACGATGTAGGCATACTGACCTGCTCATAAAACTACACGTTTTTATTAATGAACGTGTCTACATCAGGAATAGTTGGTTTTCAATAATCATTTTCATCGTTATTGACTAAAATAGTGTAATTGTGGTGACGGGTAAAGCCAAGTGGCCTCATGAATCAGCCTCCACCTCCCCCTCACCAACCATACGCCACATCTCATGATAAGCCAAACACTTAAACTGTCTGCTGCGCTTTACGTATCTCATAGTTGTATTCAGTGCCAAGTAAGACATTTATTATTTAGCTCTATACAAAGATGAAAATATGCCGTGTGTGTCCCTAACCATGTGAATATCTGTCGTCTCGCTCGTTTCCTGTACAGTACTGGGTTCCAGGTTAAGACAGCGTAAGACTCAGCAAGAAACAGGAGAGCCCTCCCCTCCCCCGCCCATTCCCTCCACACCCCCAGTGGCCACATTTCTTCCCCATAAAACCAGACACTCGATACGGTGTCCAGTTATATTCTAACACTTATCGCTGTTTAATTGACACATAGGTTTGACAATGCACAGACGCAGAGGAAAATTCCTTTACTCACTGTCCGTGCCAGGTCACTAATGCGAGTTACCAGCTCTTTATACTGCTGCGTGTCTAAAGATCCAAACAAATACAGTGGTGCCACATCGCTGACTATGCATGGGTGAAGTTCAGGGAACTCTGGAGTGCGGCCAACTGTACTTGACATGAAAAAAATGTAGACGATCATTGATTTGAATGATTTTAAATGTCTTAGAAATTATTGATTATTGGTTTGTGATTTTTTTTTTCTCAAACATCACTTCAAAGATTTTAAAAAGTGACAAATTATAACACTGAACCGCTATAAATGTCTCAGGTTCATACTACTGACCTGAAGCTAAAATTTTTTTTCTCGGGAGAAACCGGTTCATATAACACTTTATGAAATATTCTTGAAATTGGTACAAAAAAATCACCTATCGCTTTAAACAAATCAAACAGTTTGTATGATACAATGCGGGATTTTTTTTTTTTCTAACATGCAAGGGGAAAATTTTGATTCAACCTTATTATGTAAATAGTGCTGCGGAATGAGGAGCATAGGAGAACGAGGCTAGTCAATTTGGTCCTGACATTTAAGATAAGTGACCAGTCTCACTCATAACCGAGTGAGCTATAGACTCAAACCATCCCTGGGTATGAACATGCACTCGCTCAATCTATCTAGAGATCCTTAATTAACTAGTAAACCAACAATCGCTATAATTTGTAATAAATCGTTTCCTGGTGTAAAGAAAATCATTTGTCAGTGCAGAGTCACCCGTAGGACGAGGAAGGATGAATGAATGACGGAAAGACAGAAAAGGAAGGGAAAGTAAGGATGGAGAAGGCAGGCACCCACAAGCAACACTACATCTAGTGGATGATGAAAGCCCTTGCGTGCCACATTAGATTTAGGCATTATGGGTAGTAGTTAAACTAAAATATTTTCCATAAACTTATCGAAAAAAGTTAGATTTTTAACATCTGCTTTTCTATGTTATTAAAAAGGATTAGTTAAATAAATTGAATTTTTTTTGTGTATTATACAGAGTCATATTACACCATACGACATATACCCGTGAGTATAATCATCGAGAATTTTGATAATTTGATTAAAAACAATACAGATTTAGTCATCAAAATAAATTAGACAAAGCAAAAATATCATTCTAACATCAAAATATCAAACTAACCTTAGATTCTGTCCGTGCTTAATGATTTTAGTGATTGATCCCCCTCCCCCCAAAAAAAATATGAGAAAATAAGCATTGTCCTGAATTGTTATGAACGTCGGCTTAGGGGTCTTTCAATTTTGGATTAGCAAGCAGAGGCTGTTAAATGACTTAAATTTGCTCTTGCTAAATTCATGTTAATAGAGGCTATTGCCAGTTAACCATATATGTAACCTGTTTTGCCATTACATTATCCTTATGAGTCCTGAATGTTTGGTTGTTAGTTTGAGCATTAAACTTTATATTGTAATTTTACCTTTGTTTTGAACCTGGAAATTTGCGGGAAAGTAGTGATTTTAGTATTCTTACTTGAAGTGTTAATTATCTCTGTTCCGTAACATATATTTGGCTACTTTTTATCAGGATATTCAGGATATTATCATAAGTATATTGCTTGATATTTTGTGACTGTCATTTATGCATGATGTCGACTATTACTACTCTTGATGAAGCCAAAAATTTTTGTGAAATGTGCAAACAGTGTTTGATGTAGAAAGCAGTACAAAGAATGAACTTAAGCTTGTTGCTCAACAATCGGGAATTGCTGTTCGCTCTCATCATTCTAAAGATCAAATTGTTGACATGATCAATAAAAGCTTGTTTAATGTAACTCCTCCAGATGAGCAAATGCAGATTGAAATAGCTAAGTTACAGCTAGCCCTGCAGGAGGCTCGTGCTAAGGAGGCTGAGTTTCAGGCTCGTACTAAGGAGGCTGAGTTTCAGGTACGTGCTAAGGAGGCTGAGTCTCAGGCTCGTATTCAGGAGGCACAGTCACAGGCACAGGCTCAGGTACAAATTGAACTTGCTAGGATTCAGGCAGACCATGAGTATCTCATGAAACAAGGTGGAACTGGATCATTTAGCTCTGATGATTTTGATGTGGCTAAAAATGTTAAACTTGTCCCTCCTTTTAATGAAGCTGATTTAACAAAGTATTTTCAGTTGTTTGAGAGGGTAGCTACAGGTTTTAATTGGCACAAAAAGTATTAGCCAGTACTCCTCCAGAGTGTTCTCACCGGTAAAGCTCAAGTAACTTATGCATCTTTGCCTCAGGATCAATCGGATAATTATGATGTAGTTAAGAGCTTGATTCTTAAGGCTTATGAGCTTGTTCCTGAAGCCTATAGAGTAAAATTTAGGACAACTTGTAAGCAAGATAAGCAATCCCATGTTGAGTATGCAAAAATCAAAGATCTGTTAGAGCAGTGGTTAAATTCTAAGAATGTAAATTCTGATTTTGATAAATTTAAGCAGATGATTTTGCTGGAGGACTTCAAAAGGTGTATTAATAAAGATGTAAGCCTATATCTTGATGAGAAAAGAATAGATAATTTGTCTGATGCTGCAGTTTTAGCTGATGAATATGTTCTCATTCACAAGAAATATTCTAAAGAAAAAAGGCAAGCTGAGAGTCAGTACGTTGCCTCTACTCAGAG
>NC_137026.1:17978424-18039334 GCF_032717465.1 Coenobita brevimanus
TCAAGGAAGAACCACTGTGTTGATGCATGATGTCGATGTTGGAGACTCAAAGCCAATTAAACTGCCTCCTTACCGTGTGAACCAAGTGAAAGTTCCTCTCATCAAGAAGGAGTTTGTCTACCTGTTGGACCACAAGATGATTGAGCCCTGTCATAGCTAGTGGAGTTCTCCTGTCACTCTAGTCCCTAAGCCAGGAGGGTCACACCGGCTTTGCATCGACTACAGACGTGTTAATCAGATAACCAAAACAGACACTTACCCTCTCCCTCGCGTGGAAGATTGCATAGACAAGATCGGAAAGGCTAGGTACATAAGTTTGATTTGCTAAAGGGATACTGGCAAGTACCTTTGACTGAACGTGCTAGGGAGATCTCATGTTTTGTAACACTAGGAAAGACTTTTGCATGTTCTGTAATGCCATATGGTATGAAGAATGCACCAGCCACTTTTCAGAAGCTCATGAATGTTGTAACAGAGGGTTTGCAGGGTGTGTTGTTTATATTGATGTATTAATTTTCAGTGACAACTGGAAAGATCACCTATGCCATGTCAGTAAATTTCTTGAGCGTTTGGATCAGGCTAATCTTGTAGCTAATTTATCAAAGTGTGAGTTTGGTCAAGCTAAAGTTCAGTACCTTGGGTACGTAATTGGTGATGGACACGTTGCACCACCAAGAGCTAAGGTGCAGGTTATAAGTGATCTTCCCAGACCTAAAAGTAGGAAAGAGCTACAAAGATTTTTGGGAATGGTAGGTTATTACGGGAGATTTGTTCTGAACTTTTCAATTCTTGTATCACCTGTTACGGAACAGAGAGAGATAATGAACACTTCGTGAGAATACTAAAATCACTTCTGTCCCGCAATGTTCGAGATTGAAAACAAAAGAATTAAGTAAAATTATAAGTTAAAGTTTCATGCTCAAACTAAACACTAAACATTCAGGACTCATAAGGATAATGTAATGGCAAAACAGGTTACATATATGGTTAACTGCAATAGCTTCTATTAACATGAATTTAGCAATAGCAAATTTATCTGGCAGCCATGATAAAATGAGAAAATCGGATAATGCTCAGTTAAAGCAAGATATATTATTACAGATACAAAATATTATTAATAGTGGCTGACATCAAAAACTCTGCATGAATCACAAAAACCCAACCAGGCCTTAGGCTACACAGTACAAGAAAAATGGTAATAACACTTATACTCAAATTATACATCAGCTAGATCGCTGGAAACTTCCTGAGCACTCACAATAATAATACACTACAGGGGAGGACAGAGATGTGAACAAAATAAGGAGTAGATCTAAGTGGCAACTAATGCAGAAACTGAGCTCATTATATAGGGGGCCGGCGGAGCTTGATTCAACTTGCAAGAAGGACGCGCAAATGAGGGCACAGAGGACAAAGAGTTGACACTCCTGCTCTGAACAACAGAAAGAACGACTTGCTCTACTATGAGGGGGGAGAAGGGGGGAGTGAGGTAGAACACGCAAGCCTTTTCACTATGGAAACCACGAGGCGAATCGTGATAAAACATGCAGCATACTGTACGTTAGAATTATACAAAGGATGATGAAATCATAGGCTATGTAACACCTCCCCGCAAAGAAAAAGAAATCTACAAAGGAAATTTCTTACTACTCTAAAACAATCTGTCTAAAGTCTAGATAAGCAATCTGCAATAACATTTTCTTTCTCCTTGACATGTTGTATGTCTAATGAATACTCCTGAAGAAGTAGACTCCATCTTGTCGATCTCTGATTTTTATCTTTAAACTTACTAAGGAATTTCAGTGGGTTATGATCGGTATAAATGACTATGGGGTCAAAACCAGAACACAAATAAAATGAAAAATGCTGTAAACCCAAAATTAAGGCCAAAAGTTCTTTTTCAATAGTTGAGTAGTTCTTTTGAGGTGGAGTGAACTTCTTACTGTAATAAGATACATTGTGTTCAATACCCTGATCATCCTCTTGCAGCAAAACAGCCCCAGCTCCTGTATCACTTGCGACAACAGCCATCTTAAAAGGCTTAGCAAAATTTGGAGTAGCGAGCACTGGCTGACTTAACAGGATAGCTTTAAGTTTACTGAAAGAGGATTCACAGTTATCGGTCCAGACAAATTTAACTCCCTTTTTCAGTAGGTCTGTAAGTGGTGATACAAGAATTGAAAAGTTAAGAACAATTCTCCTGTAATAACCTAATAACCTACCATACCCAAAAATCTTTGTAACTCTTTCCTACTTTTAGGTGTGGGAAGATCACTTATAACCTGAACCTTAGCTGCTGGTGGTGCAACGTGTCCATCACCAATTGCGTACCCAAGGTACTGAACTTTAGCTTGACCAAACTCACACTTTGATAAATTAGCTACAAGATTAGCCTGAACCAAACGCTCAAGAAATTTACTGACATGGCATAGGTGATCTTTCCAGTTGTCACTGGAGATTATTACATCAATATAAACAACACACTCTGCCAAACCCTCTGTTACAACATTCATGAGCTTCTGAAAAGTGGCTGGTGCATTCTTCATACCATAAGGCATTACAGAACATGCAAAAGTCTTTCCTAGTGTTACAAAACATGAGATCTCCCTAGCACGTTCAGTCATAGGTACTTGCCAATATCCCTTTAACAAATCAAACTTACTTATGTACCTTGCCTTTCCGATCTTGTCTATGCATGCGAACATATATATATATATATATATATATATATATATATATATATATATATATATATATATATATATATATATATATATATATATATATATATATATATATATTTATTTATTCCGGTGGCTAACAATTCCATTTAAAACATAGCTATATCGATAAAAACAAATTTATTTTTAACTAAATTTCTCACTTTTTCCTTCTTTCCTCCCTTTATCATTTGAAACTGTGTTTTAACACTTCAACTGCCAGCTTTATGTTACGTATGATCGATTTTTTTTTTTTTTCGTATGTTCCTACCTTTCGCCTTATAGAATTCTGCTGTTTTTCTAAGCCGTATTTTTGACCTTAATGATTGTTTTCCTTACACCTTACATATCTCTATGCGATTCCCAGCCACATTGCATTTAATTTTTTTAACATGCTAGAAAATAGTACTGACTTGACGATCTACAGTAAGTTATCAGTTTATTATTTTCCTATCCTTGTATTGCAGTGCCTTTTTTACTTTCTCAATTATTTTTTTCAATCAATACCTCCTCAAGCTTGTTTTTACGGTGAGTGGTGTTTACCTAGAAAATAATGCTTATTGTTTTTGTTTTTGTTTTTGTTTTTTTGCTTCAGGAAGATCAAGGTATCATTTTAAAGCGTTCTGTATAATTGAAAATATAATCCTCTCAAACGCTAATCTTTTGGTTCTTCTTGAATACTTCATCAAATAAACTTTATTCTGCTGAAACTCCTCAAATGCATGATGTTTTTACGTTTGAAACTTCTTAAAAGTAATTTGACATTTCCTTCCAACTGGAAACTATTTTTTTTTTTTTTGAAGCTCTAATTTTTTAGGTTCATTAGTGTTTTCTGAATTATAGAAATAATTGTGTTTGCCATCTAAACAATTTAGAGAACATTACTGGAAGTTACTTATCGTTTTTAGCTCAAAAGAAGCGTATTTTAGCATCACCCCACTATAACTTCTTTTTTGCATTTCTCATAAAGGACCTGCTTTCTTTAAATGAATGGCACAAATTTCAATAATTTCTTTTCTGAAGTTAAATTTAAGATGACAAACACGTCATTTAACAAACCCTCATGGCATAGAAAAAATTTCATTGGTCTTGAGGCTGTATTTAAAAAAAAAAATCAGATATTTTTTTATCATGCACGAGAAGTTTGCGGACTAGGAACTAAATTATGTTGATCAATTTCATATCTCTGTTACAATTGATGTTTTTACTTTCTAATATTCATTTTCATCTCTCAGTACTTCAATTTTCATTTATACTTGTTAACATCTTGTTTTCTTACCTAAGGAAATTTTTCTTATGTTCTAACACGACTATTACTAATGTACAGCTGCGAGCAGATGACTCGAGGCCACCTAGTCCACCAAGACGATGGTGTTTTATCCGGAAACAGTGGTAGCTTTGAACTTGTTCGAGATTCAGTCTGCTGTTCGGGCGAAACAAACCCAGTGATAATTTGTCAATGTGCAGTTCTATCTGGTCTCCAATCAATATTATGTAAGTAAACGTATAATACTGATAATGATTAACGTGTCATGCACGTCGTAGATATATTTATAACAGTATTACAACACTGGCATCCAAATACTGGTGCGTTCATTCATGTGAGACACACGGGTATCCCGAGCGTGCAGCTCCATCACCACCTTGGTTTGTGACGTAGGCACCACGTGACGTCACATGTGGGGTGGAACTAGTTGACCAGTTCATGATGATAAACATTTATGGAAAGTAAACGTTCGACTTTATCACGCGAATATTAGAGAAAAATTGTTTTTCTCTGTTAAAACAAACCTATTACAACCTTTAATCTAATATACGTTAAATACCGCAGCCAACCACTTGCTCCCTCATCCCCTCCCATCACAATGTCCCACCTCGTCCCACCCATCCTCACACACCACCCTCCATATACCTCCCACACACCCCTCCCCTTGTTCCGCCTACTGTGGTGTGAACCTTTAACTGTCTCACCTGCTTTGGAGTCAGAGGTCGACGAAAGTGAGGTTAACGGTGAGGGATGACTCACGACGGTGTTTTTGGTGATAATAATGCTGGGTTGCTGGGAAGCCGATAACCCTACGGCATATCTCTTGAAAACTGGTAAAGGTTGTTTGGTTCACGACGATAGTCGAACAAAATAAATCACTACCGATATCCGTGTGTCTCACATGAATAAACGCACCATTAATTGGATGCCTGTGGTTATAAATATATCTACCAAATGACACGTTAATCATTATCAGTATTATACGTTTTCTTGCATGATATTGATTGGAGACCAGTTAGAACAGCACATTGACAAATTATCACTGGGTTTGTTTCGACCAAACAGCTGACTGAATCTTGGACAAGTTCACAGCTACCACTGTTGCCAGATAAACACCAAGATGTTGGTGGACTAGGTGGCCTCGAGTCATCTGCTCGCAACTGTACAAACATTCTTTTTTTTACATATTTACTGCAGAAGTCTATGACATTTTAAAGCCCTTCTTATATAGATTAAAAAAATTACTTTAAAGTTTTTCCTTTTTCGACTACACCCTTCCAGACAATCTCCAATTGATACTTATTGTACTTGAATACCTCACATGCCTGCTTTAGTTTCGTGCGATCGGTATGTTCCCACGTTTAACCCTTTAGCTGTTTTACCAAGCTGCATTTCATCAGCCTCATAAATACTGTCTGAATTCTTTAAACAATTGAGTTTCTCAACCATATCTAAGTTCATTTTTGGAAGTTGCATATTCACCAGATAGGTTTTTGTCATCAGTCTAGTAATAATGTTCATAATTTCTCATAAACCGTGTCCTTTCTATTGTACGAAGTCTGCATTTGGCACTATTCGCTATTATTGAAGTGGAAGTTACGATGAATAGGAAAAAAAATGTCATTTAAATGACATTTTTTCCTAATTTCAGATGGGAAAAAAAAAATTGAACATGATGTAGCAGTTATTTTAAAAATATGATTTTTTTTGCCCGTCTTCGCCCCGGAGGTGCTCGGAAATGGGCATTGTTTCCATATGGGTTCCTGTAACAACTTCACCAGACAGCTACTGGTGTGATTTTGGCTAAAATACAAAGATGACTGATTCTGACCTGATCACCTGATTAAATTATGGGGCTAAATGATCAGAGGTTCAGGCTTTGGTTTAAAAATTGCAAAAAAGTAAAAAAAAAAAAAAAAAAAAAAAAAAATTGCCCAAATTCCATTGTTTCGTGTTACCGACATGAAACCGAAAAGTAACGGTGTATATTTCAAATTTTCATTATAAAATAAGCATTATTACATAAGCGTTGTCAGACCACACTCAGGGGTTGGGGGTGTTAATGCCATGTGGGCCAGACCTAAAATTTCTTAGAGGCTAAATCGTAAAATTCCACCTGAATTTCTCCAATCAGAGGTAATATCTCTGACCAGATACTTGTTCATTTTATATTAGCATGGCACGGCTAATTGGTTTGTATCATGTACAGTCGTCAGCATAAATTCGCTGCAAGTCTACTAGTTTGATGCCAGTCCTTTTCTCTGGCAACAGTGTAAAGGGATGAGTTGCCACATACACTTTTATACACTTTAACGATGTGTTTTTCAAAAGTGGTACAGAGACTGCCTAGAGTACAATTCTCTATATCGTAATTGATGAACGTAAAAAAACTGCAAGAGTTGACAATGTTATAGAACGACGTATGAGCGTAATACTCTGGTATTCTTTATTATAACAGTGTGTAAGCTCCCTTCCCGTCTCCCCCTTACTCCTCCTGATTTCCCCCTTCACCCCTCCCTCTCCCTCCTACCCCCCACTCACTTTCATGCCTCTCCACTGTCTCCTCTCCCCACCCTCTTTACCTTCATTCATTTATCCACGGCACTAACCCGATTGACGCATCGCAATTCTCTCGACTGTTTTCTAAACCGAGTCTGCCTTATTCCCAGTTGCTTGAAGTACTACCAACTATATCCAAGGTTTATTATCAATATTCCTGTTCTAGTTCCATTCTTACCCTCCTCGTCTTCTTCCCACTCCTCTCCAGTTGTCTTTCTGTTCTCCACCCTTTGTCACTACCAACAGCCGGGAGATACAGGAACATTGAGGTCTCGTTCTTGTGATGTATTCCTTGTTAGTATTTGTTTGAGTGAGCCTGGAAATCTGAGCCTATTATATCAGTAGGCAAAATTAAACCAACATTTGTGCCCACCCCTACTTCTCGCCCTCTCTCTTCCCTAGGAAAATGATCCCTTTCTCCTCATACTGTTCACTGAATCACGAAGCAGTATCAGAAACACTAAAGTTTCGAACTGCTGCGTCATGTGTGGAATAACGAGTGGGAGAAAGAGACTGGCATGGCATGAAACTCTCGAATGTTGAGGAGCAAAGGGTTACAGGAATAGACAAGAAATAGAGAAGAGTGCGGTTTATTACGTAGATTAGCGTTGTGTGTGATATAAGGTAGACAGGGCGGAGAGAGAGAGGAGTGGAGATGAAGGATAGCGGGAGAGGGAAGGAGAAGGGGAGGGTGGGGAGGGACAAGGGATGGATACGAGGGAGAGAACAGGAGTTTCACCATTCGACAACATTCATCTGTCGTCTTTTGCACATTTTTACGCTAATCAGATATAAAGAATATTGGATTCTGGGTGATTTATAGTATTAATTCTTACAAACACGTCTTTAAAGCGTATAAAAGCCTGTGTGGCAACTAGTTCCCATACACCGTTGCCAGACAAAACGACCCACATCACACCAGCAGGCTTGCAGCGAATTTGTGCTGACGACTGTACGAGGTCTACAGATATTGAACAATGCAATATATATTTTCAACTACAAATCTGAGCATTGCAGTAGTTTTTACTCTAATATTAATTTAACTCATTACCTCCACACACACACACACACACACACACACACACACACACACACACACATAGAGAGAGAGAGAGAGAGAAAGAGAAAGAGAGAGAGAGAGAGAGAGAGAGAGAGAGAATGAGATGGATATATAGATATAGATAGATAGATGGATATAGATATAGATATATAGATAGATAGGTAGATAGATAGATACGTATACTATATATATATATAGTATGTGTGTGTGTATTAAAATTTAAATACCATTATGAATCTTATCTCGTATAATAAGCATCGGATATAGGTCATTGAAAACTATTATACTGGGATAAAACGGCGTATTTTAGTGTGAAAACGGTAATTAAGCATCTTTAAAAGATGCACAGTGAGCAGGTTTCAAATATACAAAGTTTTCCATAAAATTTCAAAAGCATTTCTGAGTGGAAAATGGCCCCTCTGAAGAAAAAATGTATATATAAAAAAGTTAGGTAAGAAGAAATCGATTCAGACGCAGAAATAGCATTTTAGTTGTTTAGGTACAATAATTCTCAAGTGATGGTGTCATGAAAAGAAGTTAAGGATTTCGTGTTTTCTTTTTTTTTTTTATATAACAGCTTTGAAATGGCATATTGACTGTCCCGATTAATTAGAAGAAAGGAATATTTGCATATTATGACGATTTTTGTTATACAATACCCCGCTCCTTAGATGATAACTAGTATGAAACACAATTCAGGTTTTTGTTGTCATATTGAAATTAATACGAGAAAGTAAAAACTTTATATTTTTATGAAACTAGCACACATTTGTAACATATTTCATGTAGGTAGATTTATCATACGCGTTAAAAAATAAAAATGTAAGTTCCAGAAGCACCGAAATTAGCTCTTCTATATATCGTCTTGATATTTTTTAATTTTAACGATTGTCCGATATGATTTTGTTTTATCATTCATTGCACTGGTAAAATCAAGGATAAAATATTGTTCAATTTGTGAATTTGTCAGGAAACAAAGCATCCGCTTTAGGAAAAATTCAAAACTACTCTCGGGGACTGTTGTAAAAAATCGCATGTTTTCGGCGGAAACGCCCAAAATCAGCATCTTCCCCTAATGATTTCTAAATTGGATCGGAAATACACCTCACTCTTGCTAAAATTCAAAAAACATTTGTGAGGGTGAGAAAATGCTTCATTTGATAAAGTTAAGATATTCCACTTACAGGGAAAAGAAGTAACACATAGCAGGCAAACGATCCACAAGTAAAGAAAGCTGGAACTTCATGTTTTTTAGCAAAATGTTTCAATTGATGAGTCGTCATCGAAACAAGAAATTTAGATTTAGAAAGGATTTTATGCTTATCTGTATAACTAGAACTATAAAAGGGCATTTTGAGCCTCCTGACTAAATTTTACAACAGAAATTTTGCGCAGTGTGTAGATTCGTGTAGGACTATAAGTAACATTGTCTTAGGAAGAAATCACACCGACAGACGATAACATATTTAAGGAAATTGAAGACTTTGTAAGACAAAAAATTAAAGATACATTGCAGAACGTTGTCAATAACGGTTATAAATGTCCCCGTTGGAATCTTTTGATTTTTACATTAGGAAGCAGGGGCTCAAACTTTTCTTTTTGTTAAAGATAAAAATTAGTGTCACATGGGATCTTGTTGCGATTGAAATTAACCATTTTGAGTAATAAACCATTTTGAGTAACAATACTACTGTGAAATCGATACACATGCAACTTCTTCAAATGAGCTCTTAATTTTTGGGGAAAAACAGCTAACTACTGATAAAATCCTGAAACATTTCTAAGAATGAAGAATTTTGAATTTTTATAAAACTTTCTGCTCTAAGGAAATGTGAATTAGTTTGTATAAAAAATAAACATGAAATTAGGTGGCATTTGTGTGAATTGCATGGAAAAACCTTCCATCCACTAGAGCTTTAAAATAAGAAAACATGAAAAGAGGATAAACAGAGTAGCCCGGTGTGCCCATGATGGGTAGCTCCTACATGAGTCAATGAACTACTAGAATGGGATAAAAATAGCAAAGAAGAATTCTTTCCAATCCTCCAAACCGTCCAAAAAAAAGTACCACGTAGTATAGAAAAATTGGTGTGGACGTTTTATAGGATAGTCTGGAAGGAGAAAGAGACTATCTCAGTGAAACCTGAAGGGGAATAAAAATAAAGTAATACTGGTTATGTTATGCTTGAAACTCTCAAAGGAGGGGACAACCACTACATTGCTCGGTAACTTATTCCATTCGTTTACCTCTCTATTTCCAAACCTGTTTAAACCTATTTCCTGACTAAAAAGGATTTTTTCTACTTTGAAGCCATTATTTCTAGTTCTATCCTGCATGCTCACTCTAAGTACCTTGCTGATATCTTCCTCATTTATTCCCTTCATCCCCATAAGCTCCTTACTCTACACCTCTCTAGTGATTTGCATTTGAATGGTTCCGAACATCTTGTATCATTATTGTCAATCTTCGTTGTACATTTTTTAAGGAATTTACATTCATTCTATGGCAGGAGACAATGCAGGATAATGCTACAGTATTACTTTACACGTGTTATTGCTCACGCTTCAGAATATATATATATATATATATATATATATATATATATATATATATATATATATATATATATATATATATATATATTTGCATGAATACATTGTTGAATTTAAGCTCTCGACCACCCGTAACTCCTAGATCTCTCTCATATTTCCAATGGGTATTTTCTTTTTTATCTAAGCTGTATTTCTTCTTCAGTGCCTTATTAATCTTTTTCATTTAATAAGAACAAAGGATTTTTTTTCACGTTATGCAGCGTCGTATTAAGCGATTAACCTGGCATTAATCTATTTGAGGACTTTTTGAGTCAGATATGCTGTTGCATTTAGAATTGTTATTTTTTTCTTCTTTTTCCAGCATGCCTGAAAAACTTCGGGTTGTAGCAGTACTAATATGAACGGTTATAGAAGTCGGCTTTTGAATTTTTCTTTTTTAACTTTAACAATGACTCTTTACAAACTTTTCTCATTCAATATAACCGTTACTTCAAATATAGCATTGTTCCAAAAAGGAATTCGTTTCGATACTAAGCAAAATCCCCAAGAGATATTAAAATCCATTCTAATCGCTGATGTTAAGGACTGCGTTCTTTGTAGCAAAGACAATATTTATGCAATTTCATTTAGTTGAATGTTTTGGGAAAACATAAAAAATAAAATACGACTAGAAACTATAAAGAAAGGTTAAGCAGCATTTAAAAGAAATCAATTAATACATGAAATGTTTTTTTTCGATGTGGGAATTGCAAAATGATTATCGTTTGATAAGGGCGTCGTAGGAAGAAAATCAAGAGCCTTGAGTTAGAAGAGATTCATTTTCAACTATATAAGGTGTTTCGAAGTTTCCTCACCTGAATTAAAAAAAAATACATCGTGCTAGAGTATGAATAATATAAATGGAAACCCTGATGGCTGACATTAAAAAAATGAGATGAAGAAATGCCTTTCCAAAGCAAAATCATTACTCAGATAACGTATGAAACATTATTTAGAACTTGACACCTAAAATCCATAGTACTTGTGCGTGACGAAAAAATCGAAGAGTTGAAGGGCATTGATTTGAACAATTTTAAATGTCAAGGAAATTTTTGATTGATGCTAAACCACGTAAGGTCTTATTTATTTATTTTTTTTCATTAAAAGCTCGCTTACAAGATCTAAACCAGAGACAAAATTTGTCTTGTTACGACTGACAGTAAACTCAGATCCATTCTACTGACCTGAAGATAAAATTCTCATTCTAGGGAGAAACTATCTATCTATTGTCAGACGCCTCAATCCCGTTCGGGGTGGCCACAAACAAATCGCCTCCAAGTCGCCCTGTCCGCTGCCATTTCACTGCCCTGCTCCCAACTCACACCCCCCTCTCTCATATACCTCTCCACCCCATCCCTCCATCTCATCCTCGGCCTCCCCCTCCCTCTCACCCCCTCCGCCTCACTCACATACACTCTCTTCGCCAGTCGTTCACCCTCCATCCTCTCCACATGGCCAAACCAGAGTGCATTCATCCTAAAGCTTCCTATCACATCCACATCCACACCACAACGCTCCTTTATATCCTCATTTGTCAGCCTGTCTCTCCATGTGATTCCACTACTCTCACTCTTGACTTGTTTCCTTCCAACAACATCCAAGCTTCACTTCCATATGTTAGAACTGGTATCACAATACTGTCATGTAGTAACTTTTCACTTCCATGCTCACTTCCCTGATTCTTATCACTGCTTTCAAGGAACCAGCAACATTTCTTCCCTGCTGTACCCTTTCAAGCACTTCACCCTCCAAACCTCCATCCTTACTCATCACACTACACAAGTACTTAAACGTACATTTTCCAATTCCTCACCATTCAACCTCGCTGTACAGACGTCGGAATAAGTTCGTTTCCTTTTCCGTGTTTGTAACACTGTTCGATGGAGAGCTACCCCCTCCTCCTCCTCCCTTCCTCGTAGTCCCACACTCCCACCCAACCCCCCCACTTTTCTCTCCTACCCCATAACCCCACCAGGTACCCCCCATAATCTCGCTCACAGCCAGCTAGGGGTTTCTGTACTTCAAGCACCTCTCTAATTGGGTGCTTTCAAAGCTAGTATTCTGGTAGATGTCACCACCATTGAGACAAACACATTCCCCCCGCTGTTTAATAAGTATATTTTTCTTTGTTAAATATCTACACTTATGTGAAACAGTGAATCATAGTAATGTCAAATACTGTAATATAAATAATACAAATAGAACACGTATATATAACGTAGCGTGAATTGTTTATATTTATCATAAATGGAAATTAAAATATTATTGATGGAATATGATGGCAACCTACCATTTCAGTGGTCCTATATTATTTAACTTCTGCTACATTTAGTGCAAGTTAGGTTCTTAATACATAGTTTGTCCAGACTGTAAATTTCGCCTAGTGGGTGTCTTGACTCATTCAAATTCTGTGGGCAGAAATTTAATGTTGAGTAAATGCTGGGACTCAACATTTTGCTCACTCCCTTCACCCATGCACACCTCAAGACCCGTGTTGCCACGGTTTGAGAAGGCCGTGGTATTGACCCCTCAGACCCTCCATAGCAATTACAGTACCTTACTTTACCTAACCTAACCAGACCACAAGTAGCCTAATCTAAATTGTAATATTTTAAGCATTAGCCCTAGTGCGTTTGTTTTGAAAACAAATCTCTCATGAAGAAAAACACTGGACCGTCTTGTGCTCATGCGTGAAGGGAGTGAGCAAAATCTTGTGTCCCAGTATTTACTCAGCATTAAATTTCTGCCCACATAGAGACTGAATGAGTCAAGATACCTACTAGAAATAATTTACAAGCTGCACAAACTATGTATTAAGTACCTAACTTGCACTAAATGTAGCAGATATTAAATAATGTAGTACCATCATATTCCATCAATAATATTTTAATTTCCGTTTATGACAAATAAAAACAATTCACGCTCATATATATATATATATATATATATATATATATATATATATATATATATATATATATATATATATACGTGTTCTGTTTGTATTTTTTATATTACAATATATGACATTACTATGATTCACGGTTTCACAGAAGTGTAGATATTTAACAAAGAAATATATGCTTTTCAAACAACGCGGGGAATGTGTTTGTCCCAATGGTAGTGACATCTACCGGAATACTAGGCTTTTCAGAAGCACCCCATTACGTGTAGTCCAAACAACTAATAAAGAAATAGTACAGTATATATCATAAACCAAGTTAGGAAAAGGTTTACCACACTGTGTGTGTGTGTGTGTGTGTGTGTGTGTGTGTGTGAGAGAGAGAGAGAGAGAGAGAGAGAGAGAGAGAGAGAGAGAGAGAGAGAGAGAGAGAGAGAGAGAGAGAGAGAGAGAAAGAGAGAGAGAGAGAATAAATCTGCTGTTATTAAATGTTGCAGTAGTAGACACCTCTTTTACACACACACACACACACACACACACACACACACACACACACACACACACACAGGGAGAATAAATTTGTTGTGATTAAATGTTGCGGTAGTAGACACCTCTTTTACACACACACACACACATACACACGGAGTGAGAGAGAGGAGTTGCAAGGAAAAGTTAGGATCTTAATAACTATGCAGCCAATACCGTGGAGATACTTCTTGTTTGCCTGGGAATGCATATCCAGTTCACATTTGTTCTAGTGTAAGATCCTGCCGATGAATCCCTTAAACTTCGCTATTGTAAACAACGTCCATGTTGAGTCAGTTCCATTTGGAGCAGATCTTGCCCGTGAAAAAGTTTTCACGTAATTCTGCTGGTAAATGTTCTCATTTACGGTTTCCAACCATGGTTTTGTGCCGAGTCCGTGTTAAGAGTAAGCAACTTTGTAATGATTGTGAAACCCATTCAGATTTTAAACACTTTAATGAGCTGACCTCGTAGTCCACGAGTTTCTACTAAAAAAAGTCCCACAACCCTCAGGCGAACCTGATACCTTAGTCTCCTGAACTCTTTTTAAATCGACGTATGTCTTTTTCAAGCGACCAAAATTCCACAGCAACTCAGAAAGTGGCCGCATTAAGGAGATATAGACCGTGAGAACAATCTCTTTATTCTCAGAGAGAGAGAGAGACTTGGAATGGTAAGAACAATCAGGAGAAATACTCATAAGAAAAGTGAGAAGAGAAACTGAAGCAGAGAAGAGAGAAACACGCAGGTGAAAAAATGGAGCAATGTTATAGAAGTGACACAGGGACGGAAGCACACACACACACACACACACACACACACACACACACACACACACACACACACACACTTTCTGAATATTTGTCGACCTATCTGTCTGTGCCTGGCTGTGTACTGCCCCTCCCCCTACACTCCCTCATCTCTCTCTCTGGATCCTCTCTCACCCCCAGTTTCCTTTTCCCTCCCTCTTTCTTTATAGCTATCTGCTTAGTCCCTACCTTCCTCCCTCTCGCCTTTCCTTCGTCTGTCTCCCCCTTTGTAACTCCTTACCTCACTCTTCTTTCTCCCTCCCTGTGTCACAAGTTTGTCTTACTTTTTCCATTTGTCATGTTACCTTTTTTTTCTGCATTACTCTCTCCGTATTTCTTTACTTGTACTAAACCCATTTCCTCCACTGCTTTGTTTCCCCATTAATAAGTGCATGCTCTTTTTTCTCTCTCCGTCTCTCCCTGTCACCCGAAATCTCTTCTTTCATTCCGTTCTTCCCACTGCTTTCCATCCCTTCCTCCCTCCCTCTTCCTCCCCTTGTCTTCCCTTCTTAACATCCCCCTCCCCTTTCTTGCCCTAATAATTAACCTGTTTTCTTCCCACCCGTAATCTCTACTTTCTCTCCGCAAATTTCTCTAATTTCTCTATTTCTCTCCCTCCCTTTTCACTTGAATGTCATTCGTTCTACTCAGCCTCAATGCTATCGTCTTATCCTTCTTAGTTCTTTCCCTGCGTCCTTGCCATAATAATACACTTTCTTCCTCCTCCCCGTTACCTTGTCTCCTTTTCTAATTTTTCTCATATCGTTCTCAGTGTTCCGTTCCGTAGCGCTCTTTCCCACTTTCTCCTTTTGTTATCCCTATTTCTATGTTCGCTCCAATCCAATTTTCTCTCAGCTGTCTCCCCTTTTGTCTCTGCTTTCTGTCTCCCAGCCTTCCGATTCACATCAGCATTTTCTCTTTCCCTTTCACACTGCTTGTATCTCATTTCACCTCTCACTGTCTCTTCGTCTCACTCTCTGTTTCTTAACTCTCGTTGTTCTCTCCTTGCCTCTCCCCTTTTTATTTTCTCCGTAACTCCACTCTCATTCCTCATTATTCCACTCACTCTCCCTCTCCAGCTGTCGCCCCCTGTCTTTTAACTCTCTCTCTCTCTCTCTCTCTCTCTCTCAGTGCAGTAAATTTTTCCTAACGGTTTATGTATATACTGTGCTATTTCTTTATTAGTTGTTCGGACTACACGTAATTAGAGAGGTGCTTGAAGTACAGAAACCCCTAGCTGGCTGTGAGCGAGAGCATGGAAGGTACCGGGTGGGGTTATGGGGTCGGAGAGAAAAGTGGGGGGATTGGGTGGGAGTGTGTGACTATGAGGAAGGGAGGAGGAGGGGATAGCTCTCCATCGAGCAGTGTTACAAACGCCTTAGTCCACAGAAAAGGAAACGAACTTATTCCAACGTCTGTACATTCACTGACCACCTCTCTCAAAGACCATCACTTTACTCTTCCCTACATTCACCTTTAGATTCCGTTTCTTACACACTCTCCCAACTCAGCCACCAAGCCTTGCAACTCCCCTTCGTCTTCACTCAACAAAGTATCATCTGCAAACAACAGTACAGGGAGTTACCAAACACTACCCTCTCTCATCAAGGCCACTCCAACATCCACTACCCTACCTTGTACCTCTTTTATTACCCCACCCATTTACAAATTGAACAACCATGGAGACATGACACATCCCTGTTTCAACACAACCTACACAGTTCATCATCTACACGCACTGCAGCCTTAGCACCATCATAGACTCTTCACAGCATTCAACAACTTCCCATCAACTCCATATATTCTTAATACTTTCCACAATCCTTGTCTATCCACCCTGTCATATGCTTTCTCCAAATCCATGAAAGCCGCATACAACTTCTTTCCCTTCTCTAGGAACTTTTCCACTAAAGATCTAAGAATGAATATCTGATCTACACAACATCTTCCCTTCCTAAAGCCTCCCACTTCTTCTCCAACTAATTCCTCTGTTATTTCCCTAACTCTGTCCATAAGTATCCTACCATACACTTTCCCTATTATACTAAGAAGACAAATGTCCCTATGATTACCACACTTCTTTTCCCCTTATCCTTTGTACAAGGGAATAATTATACCTGATTTCCACATCCATTCTCCCCAATGCTTCAGCATTTCACCACACACTCCATCAATTACTGGGGCTTTACCCAATTTAACTTTCTTCATTGCTTCCACAACTTCTATCCTACTATTTCTTCCTGTCTTCTCACCTCCCTCCTTCTCCCAGCCATTCCCCAGGCACTTATACTCGCATCACTTCCATCCTCTATGTTCAACAATCCCTTTAAGCGCTCTCTCCATCTGCTCACTTTTTCTCCCTTCTCCACTAGTAATCTACCATTTTATCTTTGACTCCCCTGCTAACTTCACTTCCACCCCGTCTAACTCTACCTCTTTCCAGAACATTTTCTTACAGTCCCTCCACGTTACACTGAAATTCCTACCAAATTCCTCATCCACTCTCTTCTTACTCTCTCTTACTAATCTTTTCACCTCGCTCTTTCTTTCTACATATAACTTTCTCTTCCCCCTCTCAACTTCTTCCACACCCCTATTTCTCATCCATTCATTGTATGCTTTCTTCTTTTGTGCTCACCTCGTCATTCCACCACGCTGTTCCTTGCACCCCCCTCCGTCTTCTCTCCATCCCAGACACCACATCACACGCTGCACATATTTCCTCTGTAAATATCCTACACACACCTTCTACGTCCCCCATCTGCTCCAATTCATATTTGGCCAATCGTTCCTCCACTTCTCTCATATTTTGCCTTTTTCTCATCCCCATGTAACCTTTCCAGATTTGTATTCCAACTTTCAATGTAACCCACACAATCCTTGACCTAACTGATCCATACTCTCTCTTATTCTATCTTTTACTCACAACTATACACACCTTTTTTTGCCCTTTCATTCTCACATACTGCACATATATCCCATCCATACTCCTATTCTCTCACACTCACCTCTCCATTTAGTTTCAGTTACTGCGCATACATCAACTTTCGCACCCTCAAGCACCTGGACAATCTCTTCATCTCATGATTCGTACGTCTTACATTTCATGTTCCGATTACCATGTCCTTTGTCCGGTCCTGTCATCTTTTGGTCAGTCCTTGTCCGAGGCTTCTTGTTTGTCTTTTTAGTTAGTTGTTTTCCGGGGTGGGGCATTAACCCTCCGCCAACACTTTAGTGGCCTTGTACGACAAGCAGGGATACTGGATGAATATTCTTGAAAACCCCCACTTCCACCATCGGGTAGGTGGGGGGGAGCTTTATCAAATATGCTTTAAATTGGTACGGGAAATCACCAGTTTTTTTAAACAAAGCAAACACTTTATAAAATACAATGCGAGATTTTTATTAACATACGGGGTGAAAAATTTGATTCATTATCGAAAATGTGTTGCATAATGAACAGCATAGGAGCACGGGGCTGGGCATGCTTGCCCTGTCATTTAAGATGTGATCAGCCTCATTCATCCCTGAGTGGCATTACATGAGCAATAGACCCCAACCAACTGGCTCAATGAGTCTAGAGATCCTTGATTACCTAGTAAACCACCATGTGTCCTAATTTGTAATAAATTTTTTCCTAGTGTACTGAAAACATATCATGTCAGTGTAGATTCAGCCTTAGGAAGAGAATAGAGAAATGAATGATGGGGACAGAAGAGGAAAAATGGAACCTACTACCACCACAACAGCGAGTGGATGGTGAGCGTCTTCACTTGCCACATTCGATTCACATGTGACATATGCAGGCATTTTGGGTGATAATTAATTAAAATATTTTCCATGAACTTTTCGAAAAACGTAAATGTCTCCGAAATTGCACTGATTTTTTTCCTTTATTATGCAGGGTCATATTACACCATACGACATATACCCGTGAGTAAAGTCATAGAGAGTTTTGATAATTGGATTGAAAACAATTCAGATCTATCAAAATAAATTAGACAAAGCAAATATGGAACTAACATTAGAGTCTGATTCTCCGAGTTTAAAGATTTCAGTGGTTGCTCCCCCCCACAAAAAATATGAAGATTACAGAAGCAATGTCCTGAATTGTTATGAAAGTCTGCTTAGGGCTTTTCCAATTTTGCATTAGCAAGCAGAGGCTCTTAAATGCCTTTTTATTGAGCTACCGGTAAACTTAAGGATGAAACAGAGTGTGACGTAGCAACTCGTTCAACCACCGACTTCTTAACAGATGCAAAAAATAATCTTTTACGACGAAAACTATATATATACTTCATGAAATGAGTCCTAAATCTAACAATGATAAGCGTTCTGCTATAAAGAAATGCGAATTAGTATGTTAAGAAATCGTTTAAATGTGAATTGGCATTTTTTTTCCTTCAAGGTACTAGTCTTTTGAGGATAGAAATTAGTGCCATGTGTAACTACTAATGAATGTTCGTTAGGAGAAATGCAGAAAATGTTCACAAAAGCTAAGCTCAAATCCTCTTATACTTTGGCGAAAACGATAAATATGCAATGTCCTTACATGTACTCTAAAGTTTTTGGCAAACATACACAATTGTTTCTGAAATTCAGAAAACATTTGATCGTAAAACAAAGCTGTTTAGTTAAAAAAAAAAAAAAAGCTACAAAAATAACGTAAGGTTTAAAAATCGATTCACATATGAAAAGACCCGGTATTTGAGGTGTTTCAGCACAATAAATTTAGTTTCATGTTTAGGTCGCCGAGGAAAATAAGGATTTTTATTTTTATCTATATAAACAGGGCTTTAAAATCAACTTGAGGTTTTGGACATAAAAACAAAAAAATTATGCGGAGTATGAAGGATCGTGTTAGACCATGATATATATTTTCGTATATGAAATCACTCAGAAAGGTGATAGATTACAAAAGTCGTAATGACGAGGTATTGTCAAATGAAAATTAATTCGAGAATGTAAAAACCGAGATTGAAAAATGAAAATTATTACTTTGTTCATCGTCTGGATATTTCTCGTGCATGAAACAGTGCCATGGCCTTTCTTTTGATATCTGGTCTGAGATGTCACCTTAAATTGGAGAATTTCAAGTGTAGACTAACGATTTTGCCCATACGAAATTCAAGGTCGGACCCGCTTGCCATTGACATCCCTACCACTGACTGGAAAGTGACCCTGCTGATTTAATTAGGCATATTATAGGATGCAGATTTGAAAGATACACATTATTGTTCCGGTTTCATGTCGGTAGGACGAACTTGAAAGGAGTTATGGTGGAAAACATTATTATTTTATTTTTTTTTTTATTTTTTAGGCCGACCGCCCATTTGGCCCAAAATTTAATCAGGTGATCAGGCCATAGCTTATTGTTCTTGTAATTTTAAGCAAAATGACATCTGTAGCGGTGTCGTAAAGTTGTTACTGCGAAAATAATTCCGGTGCCTCTTTCCGAGCGCCTTCCGGCCGGGAAAAAAAAAAAAAAAAACGCATTTTAAAAAGAACTGAAACAAACATCATTTTAAGACTTTTTTTTTTTTTTGATCCGCAGTAGGGTCTATTAAATGACGTCCTTTTCTAATTCACTGTAACTAACACTTCAGTGATAAGAACAATGCCAAATGCGAACTTCATACGATAGAAAGGAATTGGTTTATAAGTAAATGAAAATAAGTATAAAAGACTGATGTTAAAACCCACAAATTTTGAGACGAAAACGCTTAATATGCAACTTCCAAAACTGTACTCTAAAATGGTTGAGAAACAAACATTTATGAGGCTGGAAAATAATGCCGCTTAGAAAAATAGCTATAGGGTGAAACGAGGGAACAGAAACCGATCGCACGAAAACAAAGCAGGCATTTGAGGTGCTCAAGTACAATAATTAACAATTGACGAAACTTTGGGAGGGGGTCGGCTCAAAAAAACAACTTTGAAATGAATTTTTATATCTATATAAGTAGGGCTTTAAAATGTCATCATGAACCTCCGGACTACATTCAGAAAAAAAGGAATGTTTGCACATTATTAAGAGTTGTGTCAGACCATAAGAAATATTTCCTTGGATAAGAAAACTTAAAACGGTATTAACAAGAATAGTTAAAAAAATGAAGAGATACTGAGAGATGAAAATGAATACGAGAAAGTAAAACCATCCATTGTCGTACCGATATGTAAATTGATCCTAGTCTCCAGATTTAAAAAATCTGCATTTTTTAAAATGTTCATAATGTCCTAAGACTAACGAAATTTATATGCTTTTTTAAGTCACCATACCTTTAGCTTCAGGATAAAAACCACTGAAGAGTTTAACCTTTACTTTAAAGAATGTCCCTTATCAAAAATGCCCCCCCCCCTAAAAAAAAAGTTATAGTGGCGTCATGCTAAGATGTATTCTAAAGTGACTGGGAAACGTACAGAATTATTTGAAGGGTTCAGAAAACAATTACGAAGGTGTAAAAATGCGGCTAAAAACAAAACAAAATTCTACAAGGTGAAAAGAAGGAATGTATACGACAAAATCGATCCCACGTAAAAAAGAGCTCGCAGATGGTGTTAAAACAATAAGTTTCAAACGATAATGGGAGGGCCGGAGCAAAAAATGAGAAATCTAGTTATAAATAAATTTATTTTCATCGATATAGCTAGGTTTTAATGCCACTGGAAAATACACACACACACCATTTAAAGACTTGGTACATCATTAAAAATATTTTTATTTCTAAATTTCTCATTTTTTCCTGCGGCGTACCCTAATGAATTGAGACTAATTATGCTTAAACACCTCAAATGCCACCTCGTTTTTACGTAGGATCGATTTCTTCGTATACATTCCTTCTTTTTACCTTAAAGCTCTAAACATTTTGTTTTTCTAAGCTATATTTCTACATCTTCGTAATTGTTTTCCAAATCCTTCAAATAATTTTTTGGCTTTTCCAATCACTTTGGAGTACATTTTCTGAAATATTGTTTAAGATTTTTGTCCACAAATACACATATTTCACCACTTAATCGAAATATATATTTTTGATTGGTCCTATCGGAAATCTTTTTTTTCTTACGATTTTCACTTACCACTATTCCTTATTTCTGAAGTGATGGTTACGTTGAATGAAATAAAAGAAAAGGTAGGGTAAAAATGCAAACAATCTAAAGACGACATTTATAACAGTTCATCTTAATGTTCCTTCAAGCTAGTTTTATTATTTGTATGATGCTAGATAATCCTACAGGCTTGACAGTTTAATGTTTTTTTTTTTTTTTTTCATATCCCTTTACTGCAGTGCATTTTTTACTTTATTTTTTTCAGTCAATATCTCAGTGTTCTTTTTACGATTCGTAGAAAATAATGCTGTCATTTTTTTTTTTTTACTTTAGGAAGATCAAGGTGCCATTTTAAAGCAACTCGTCTAATAAAAAGTATAATCCTCTCAAACTCTAAACTTTTCGTTTTCTTTGACTACATCAAATGAAATTTATTCTGCTAAAACATCTTAAACGATATTTGATATTTCCTGACAACTGGAAACTATTTTTTAAGCTCAGTTTTTTTCAGGCTCATGAGGGTTTTCTGAATTTTAGGAATAATTGTGTTTACTATCTAAGCTACTTATGGTCCATTACTTGAAGATACTTACTTTTCGTGTTTATTGCAAAACAAACATAGCATTATCACTCGATTTTTTTTTTTTTTGCATTTCTCGTAATGGACATGGTTTCTTTAAAAGAAAGGTAAACCTTTTCAGTATTAATTATCCTGAAGTTAAATAAAAGATGAACTTTAAAAAATGTCATTTAATAAATCCTTATGCTACAGAAAAAATTTCATTAGTCGAAGCGATTTTTTGGATAAAAAAAATGATTTTTTTTTTTCATACATGAAATATGGAGACAAGGAACTGTATGTTTATGGATTTTATATTTCGGTATGACAATGGATGTTGAACACTCTCTTATTCATTTTCATCTCAGATAAATCAACTTCCATTTATTCTTGTTAATACTTTCGTTTTCTTACCCAAGGAAATATTTTTTATGGTCTAACACGACTTTTAATAATGTTCATTTTTTTTTTTTTTTTTCTAAATTTAGTCTACTAGTCCAAGATGATATTTTGAAGCCCTAGTTATATAGATTTTAAAAAAAAATCATTTTAAAGTTTTTGTTCTTTTGCGACGAAACCCTTTCAGAGAATCGTTAAGTGCGTGAACAACTCAAATGGCTGCTTTATTTTCTTTCGATCGGTTCTGAATTCTTTAAAGAATTGTTTCTGTACCATTTGAAAGTTCATTTTTGGAAGTTGCATATTAAGGTTTTCGTCCCCAAATAAGTTAGTTTTAGCATCAGGGCAATATAGTTATTATTAATTACTCATAAACCATGTTCTTTCTATCGTCCAAAGTTTGCATTTGGCACTATTCTCTATCACTGAAGTGATAGTTACGATAAATTAGAAAAAGAAATCACTTAACAGACACGATTGGGGATAAGAGAAGAACTGTCTGAAGATAATGTTTGTAAGTTAACTTAAAATTGTCTTGATTCCCGAACATCGGGGCGAAGGTGCTCGGGAATGGGGATTGATTTCACATGAGTTTTATGTTTGCCTAACAACTTTACGAGACAGCCACTGGTGTGATTTTTGCCTATAATTACAAGGATGATTAGATTTGACCTGATAAATTCTGGGCCAAAATGGTCAGAGGTCTTGGCTTTATGTTTAAAAAATGTAAAAAAATAAGATTTTCCGCCATAACCCCATTCAAATTCGTGTTACCGAATTGAAAACGATACGTAACGGTTTATATTTCAGTTCTTCATTATATATCTCATTACATCAGTGAGGTCACACCAGAGTCAGCGGTTGGGGACAAAATCAATTTCCACTCGAATTTCTCTAATCTGTCACATCCCTGGCCAGATATCCTGTTGTTTTTAGGTCAGCACTAAAAGGGCGGCCTTGGCACGGCTTCTTGGTTTGTATCTCTCATTCACGAGAAATCTGCAGATTATGAACAATTTAAAATCTCAGCATTACAATTTCAAATCTCAGCATTACAATAGTTTTTACTTTCTCAATTTTCATCTGACTCTACATATATCCATCTATCTATCTATCAGTCTATATCTATATCTATGTATCCATCTATCTATATATATATTTATATATATCCATCTGTCTGTCTGTCTGTCTGTCTGTCTGTCTGTCTCGTCTCTCGTCTCTCGTCTCTCCTCTCTCTCTCTCTCTCTCTCTCTCTCTCTCTCTCTCTCTCTCTCTGTCTCTCTCTCTCTCTCTCTCTGTTTGTCTGTCTGTCTGTCTGTCTGTCTCTCTCCCTCTGTCTGTCTGTCTGTCTGTCTGTCTGTCTCTCTCTCTCTCTCTCTCTCTCTCTCTCTCTGTGGAACATTATTAAGTTTTCTAAATCGTAGCCGTGACAAACGTCTGAATAGAAATTATGCTCTTGATAAGTGACTTGAAATTATTATTCTCATGCTGATAATCTCGTATATTAGCTCCAGAACGCTAAATGAACAACCACACAAGTTTGAAACATGCAATGTTGTTTCTACAGCCCGAAAATCATTTATTAAGGTGAAAAAAGTACCGCATTAAAAAAAAAAAATCAGAAATAGAAAACTGAAGGCTAAATCGATTAACACGTAAAGGGAACTGACATTTGAGGTTTTTACGCACAGCAAGTGGGCATCGAAATGTCAGAAATTTACAGATAACAAAGATGATATTTTTATCTGAATACCATGTTTAAAACTATATCGGGTCTCAGAAAAAAAAAAATATTTGCCCACTCTGAATGTTCGTTTAGGGTCTGAAGCTAAAACACCCAGTATAATGTGAACGGCACAAAAATATTAGAGAGAGGTAGAGGCAAATGAAATGTAAAAACAGTAAATTAACCTAACAAGCGTATAAACCCATGTCACTGATACACCAGCCGTATTGTGGTGACATGCGAGATTCATTCTTATATTGGACATTGTATGTAAAATAAATACAAGGTAAGGTTGAACACAGTCTGGGGGCTCCTTTCATTCATTTAATAACCACTGTATCCACCGCCTGCATCCAGACCTCTGTTCAAGCTGTGCCATTCACTTAACGAAACACCACAATACCTTCCAAAACCGAGATATCGCCACATTCGGGTAGTATGTAAAAAATTGTCCGACATGCAGACCCTATAGGCTATTATTAACGTCTGCATTGTTAATCTATTTCTACTTGTGATAACGAAAGCACTGATGGGTATTTTTCACATGCTGTGTAATATAATAATCTTTCATTTTTACTCAAGAGAGTTCGCGCCCCACCTGGGTAGCGACTTAGCTGTAAGTTTGCGTTCTCATCACCCTATCAGGGCTATATGATCTAATACAGGCCTAGCTCGGAGAATTCATTCCTTCATTTATATTCCAACATAACAGCCCATCGCAGTCAGTATTCGAACATGGCAACTCTGCCCCTGGCAGTTGCTATGTTTCCCAAGATGCATTTAACACAGATGTATAAATATTACTGAACTGTCACGATTTACACGTTGATGGATGTTTGCAGTCACACAGTGGCGTTGATATATTTATTAGCAGTACCACCAATGATAACCATGCGTACCAACTGCACCGAGACAAGTGGCCGGTATTAATGTTTCATTCTGTTCATTTTGTCATTCGCATCACACTTTAAAACAGCAGGATTGAAATATATAAAATGTTCCAAAAAAAATCAAAATCATTTCTTAGTGTGAAATTGGCCTCGTTGAAAAAAAAAAAAAAATTATAAATAGCAATTAGGCTATGTAAGAAATCGATTCACACGCAGAGATGGCAATTTAGGTGTATGTGAAATAATTTATAGCTATCTTAAAGTTCTTAGACGAACATAAATCCCAAGTTAAAACAATGGCTATTCCCGAGCGCCTCCTCGGCTGAGACTGGTAAAAAAAAAAATAAAAATAAATGAACGGTTAGAAACATGATCTTTAGACTGCTCATTTTTTTTTTTTTTTTAATCACAATAGGGTCTATTAAATGATTTCTTTCTCTAATTCATCATAACTTTCACGTCAATGATAAAGAACAGTGCCAAAAGCGAACTTAGTACGATAGAAAGGAATTGGTTTATGAGTAATTGAAAGTAAATAAGCTGGACTAATGCTAGAACCCACTTATTTTGGGACGAAAACACATAATGTGCAACTTGCAAAAATGTTCTCCAAAATGGTTAACTCAATTGTTTAAAGAATTCAGCAAAAATGGATGATGCTGAAAAAAATGCAGCTTATAAAAATATTACAGGGTGAAACGAGGGAAGAAAAACCGATCTCACGAAAGCAAAGCTGGTATTTGAAGTGTTCAAGCACAATAAGCATCAATTGACGATAGTTTGGGAGGGGGTCATCCCCCCAAAAACAAAAACTTTAAAATGATTTTTTAAATCACTATAACTAAGGCTTTAAAATGTCATCATGAACTACAGAACTATATTTAGAAAAATATGTATGTTTGCACTACTGAGTCGTTTTAGACCTTAAGAAATATTTCCTTAGGTAAGGAAACTTAAAAAGGTATTAAGAAGTATAAAATTAAAAAATGAGATTGAGGGATGAAAATGAATACGATAAAGTAAAAACATCCATTGCAATACCCAGATATGAAATGGATCAACATATCTTGGTTTCTAGTCTCCAGATTTCTGGTGCATAATAAAAAAGAGATCTGCATTTTTTTTTTATTAGTTCTAAATGTCGTGTCAAGACTAACGAAATATATTCTATAGTTTATTAAATGACATGGTTTTTTTTAAGTCAACGTACCTTTTATTTCAGGATAAATATTACTGAAAATTTTAACCTCTCTTTTAAAGAAAGCGTGTCCCTCATGAGAAATGCGAAAAAAAAAAAAAAAAAATGGTGATGCAAGAATCTGCTAGTTTTGGGGTGAGAACGATGATGAAGTAGCTGACAGTAATGTACTCTAAATTGCTTAGCAAGAACACCCAATTGTTTCTAAAATTGAGAAAACACTAATGAGCGTAAAAAGATTTAGCCTCAAATCAAAAAATAGTTTCTAATTATAAGAAAATACCAGATTACTTTTAAGAAGTTTCACGAGTAAAGGGAGCTTGCATGTGAGGAATTTCAGAAAAAAAAAAAAAAATGAAGTCCAGAAAAATGAAAAATGTAGAGTTAGAAACGATTATAGTTTTAATTATACAGGATGCCTTAAAATGGCATCTTGATCATCCTAAAAAAGAAAATCCCATGAAAATAAGCAATACTTTCATGGGAAAATAGTCATCGTGTAAAGAAAATTGAGGAGACAAGAATAATTAAGATAAACTAAAAAATGCATTGCAATACTGGGATATGAAAATAACATTAATTAGATCGCCGTCTCTAGTATTACCTAGTATGATAAAAAAAAAAATCGTAAATGTCGTCTTTAGATTGTTTGGATTTTTAACTTACCTTTTTTTTTTTTCTTCTCATTCAACGTAACCGTCACGTCAACGATAAGGAATAGTGTTAAGTTTGAACATAGTTAACAATTATAGTACAGTAATGAAAAATCCGCGTATTCGTGAACAAAAATGATAAAAAATATTTCAAAAAAAGTGTACTCCCAAGTGATTGGGAAACGCACATAATTATTTGAAGGTTCAGAAAACAATTGCGAAGATGTAAAAATGCGGCTTAGAAAGAAAAAAAAAAAATGCTATAAGGAGAAAAGACGGAATGTATACCAAAAAAAATCAATGACACCTAAAAAAGAGCATATTTTTGAAGTGTTAGAGCACAATGTTTCAATCGATAAGGGGGAGGGGGCCCAAGCAAAAAGTGAGAAGTTTAGCTACAAATAAATTTATTTTCATCGATGTACTATTGCGGACAGGAGTTCTTAACCACCCTCGGCCAGCCAACCTATGTATGTGGCAGGGTCGCATTCACGAGCACAGAAGTGGCCTTCGATGCATTTCTTTCGAAAAATAATCCTTCAGCTTTGGGCTTGTACTAATGGATAAAGCAATAGTAATATTTACTTTGAAGGTTTGACTCTGATAACACGAATATATCATACTGATTATTTAATAACTTCTCGTATAGAGCCAAGCAAGTGATAAATATGTATATTTGGTTCCACTCCACGACTTCCTGTGGGTCTGAACCAGCGAACACAGAGTGAACAAGTTCGAAGCTTTCATTTGTTAACAGGAGAGAGAGAGAGAGAGAGAGAGAGAGAGAGAGAGAGAGAGAGGGCGTGTATGGTGGGTGCCTGTGAATTTTGGAATAATGGGGAGGCAGACTGGCGCAGGGAAATACAAGGGATGAGAAACCCTGGATTCCTGTGATCCATTGAAAACAGGCCACAGTGTGAATATTTCTTCCATCAGTCACTAAAACTTGCCTTGATTTGTGATATATATATATATATTCTTAGGATTGCTTTCGTTGGAATAATGACTTAGGAGATAAATGCTGTTGATTTAACAAAAAGCTGTGCTTAAAAAAAGTAATTTGCCTCTCTGTCCAGAAAGAAATATCCAGTTAATGTGAAAAATACTTATGAGTTCGCCAAAAATCTCCAGGTGTCAACCACCAGAGAGAGAAAAAAAATGCAAACAAGGCATCTAACAGAAGTTACGCGGCCAGCCAAATTATTTGACAAAGTCAACTGGCGTTACCCAGAATAAAATCCATCTTTCATTTTGTCCTACGAGACGTTATCCTGGGATAAATAAACTCCTTCGTCATCAGCGAAAGGAATTCTATCGACAGACTGAGTTAAGCGGGTCTTTCGTGTAAGGAAATCCACCCCGCCTGTGTGTGTGTGTGTGTGTGTGTGTGTGTGTGTGTGTGTGTGTGTGTGTGTGTGTGTGTGTGTGTGTGTTGAATTGAGAGTCATCTGACTTGTGGAGCATGATATGCGGATTTGTAGGTTGGTAACTGGGTGGGTGGATTGGTTAGTGTAGGCTGGTTGTTTCACAGGCGGACTAGGTGGAGTGAGTGGGCGAGAGGGAGGGGAAAGGGTTGTTGGGCTGGTTAAGTGGGGTGGAGTGGGGTTCGTGCATTGTTTAAGTGAGGTGGGTGGTGGGGCTACCTGTAGGACAAGGCAAGAGACGAGTTTGTGTCGTCCTACTTTTGAGACACACTGTATTGAGTAAGGTTGTGTATATGTGCGTTGATGGGTGGGTGTGTAGATGGATGAACGGATTGTGAGAAAACAGGCCACTGGGATTAGGTGAATTGAGTTAATGTCCGAGTTGGGAAAATCGGTTCACAAGGGATATTATTCTGGAATCATGCTTAAGTAGGTATATATATCCAGTGGGTTACAACAGGTCCATCGAGCAATACGTCTGTTGTTTAAGAGGTCTGTTTCAACTGCATCAGTGGGCGATATAACCACGTCGGGTAACAGGTTTATGGGGAAAATAGGTTCATTGTGAAAAATACATCCATGGGTATACGACCATGTAGGAAACCTGCATTCATAGAGAGATTCAAGGTCGACGGAAAAATTGGTCCGTGGGGAGAAAATACATCAATGGAAAAAATATATCAATGGGGAAAATTAGTTCCGGGGAAAATAGGTTACGTAGGGAAGTAGGCGTCTTTGAAAAAAAAAAAGTCATTAAGGAAAATAGGTCCATAAGGGATTGTGCTCCGAGTGGTGAAAATGTCCATTGATAAAAATATTCATGGGGTGAAAATAGGTCCATAGGGGCATACACGTACTGTAAACATACATGGAAATATTTAAAATAAATGGGACCTAAAACATCCAACTTTTAACAGCGATCGTTGCCTGGAATTAGGCTTACCACTGCACACCTTGGACCAAACAACAATTACCCAGACCCTATTACCACTTCGTCATCCAGTTATTATATTTCATAATTTACCTTCATTTAGCCATTTAAGCATAGAAAGCCAACCGAAACGAAAGGAAAAATCCCTGTATAACTGTGCTGAGCACCTCATTTCTCAACCTCATTCCTCTAAAATTCACGGGCACCCGCTACTCTCTCTCTCTCTCTCTCTCTCTCTCTCTCTCTCTCTCTCCTGGTAACAAATGAATGCTTCGAACTTGTTCACTCTGTGTTCGCTGGTTCAAATCTACAGGACGTCATGGAGTGAAACCAAATATACATATTTATCACTTGCTTGGCTCTATACGAGAAGTTATTAAATAATCAATATGATATATTCGTGTTATCAGAGTCAAACCTTCAAAGTAAATATTACTATTGCTTTATCCATTAGTTCAAGCCCAAAGCTGAAGGAATATTTTTCGGCAGAAATGCATCGAAGGCAACTTCTGTGCTCGTGAATGCGACGCTGACACATACACAGGTTGGCTGAACGAGTGTGGTTAAGAACTCCTGTCCGCAATAGTACATAGGCTTTAAATGGTTTTGTGAGCCGCCGATAGGTGGTAGGTGGAGCCGCTCACCATCCACTCACTCGATGTAGTGCTGCTGTCAGGTGTCTACCCTTTCCTCTCCTCCATCCTTCTTTCCTTCCATCCTCTTCTGTCTTTCTTTCCTTCATTCTTTCCTTGCCCTTCTGCCTACGGGTAACTTTAAACTCCCTCTTCTGTCTTTCCTTCATTCTTTCCTCTTCCTTCTGCCTGTGGGTGACTCAAGAGTGAGTGACAAGCCAAATGGTTTCCTGTACAATAGGAAACTATTTACTACGCTGGGTGGTAACCGTATAACCAACTTTTGGCACCTGGTGGTTTAATGGGTAATTATTGTGCTCTAGTCGGATTGACCTGGCGAAGGTTTATACCCAAGGGATGGTTGGGGTTGATTGCTCATGTAATGCCACTCAGGGATGAGTGACGTTGGTCACTCTCATCTTAAATGTCGGGACCAACTGCCTAGCCCCGGACTCCTACGCTCCTCATGGGGCAATGTAGGATTGGATCAATATATTCTTGTGTTTATCTTATTGTGATGCCTATTATATATATCAGAGCCGTTCACATAGCGGGTATGGAACACGTGGCAACACGTGGCCCCACCCAACCCGCCACTTAAGATTGGTACCACCATAGTACCCCAGTTTGCCCAAATCATAAAGATTACTTAGCTAGATAGAGTCCGAATAGCAGATGACGACGGGCTTGAGGTCTCGGTCGGGTTGCCAGAGGCTTTCCAAGCGTCCTTCGTGCGATTCGTACAAGGTGCGGCTCGAATGAGCTTTAGGAACAGAGTGGAAAAATGGCGTCTTTCCCTCATAGGATTCAGAGATGCCAAATATTATTTAATTACAATTACCTAAATGCAGTGAAATACTCGATGAAATTTAAAAGAAAAATTTAACCTGTTAATCTTAGTTTTAAGTAGATTAAAGCCAAATATTCACTTTATCTATGTCAAGATATGTTAAACCTTACTCTGTTTTCTCGTCAAGATACACGTAATCTTACCACGCAGGCGCAGTCATAACAATGGAAATTTCGTAAGTATTTACACGTATTTACAGTATAGTTGTCCACAAGGGATAAACGCAGTAGCATTTAATTTATTAATAATAAAAATTATTAATGAGAATTAGAGCAAAATCTCTGGGTTAACAGACCGCTCGATGGTTTCTCCTCTACTTTCAACAGGGACAACTATTTTAAAAGGGAAAGAGTACAAATACCACTCTGAGGGAAAATATTTCCCACAGTTTTAGGCATAGGCGAAAAATGATAGTATCATGTAATGTGACCCGTGCCAGGAGCTCTCTCCATAAATCTCGAGAACCCTGTGCTGTAGCCCTTCTAGGTAGCGCACCAATTTACCAATTTATCAATTATTATTATATTGATATATCCCTCTATATTAAATTTTACAAGTCACAACACCCACTCCGAATCTGGATGTGTGGAGATAACTTTAGCTAATAGACACTGGGATCTTGGTTGTTCTGTTTTGACATAGACCGCATCTATGTTTATGATTATTTCTTGAAATTCACGTAAGCGAAGTTCAGGATAGTCATCATAATCATATATGAGAATTTGTTCGCCTTGTAACGTATCGTAAGGGAGATGTTTGTCTGATCCTTAAATGCTTAAATGAGGTGTATCCTATGGATTTATTAATGGCACAATTGAGTGATGCTTCAACGCTGGGGATCCAGTTAACCCAGTTTGCATAATTTTCAATGAAAATGTGCCGCGAGGGCCACAGCGTTGTCAACGCTGGCCAAGATATTGACTCTGAAACATTAGTAGAGAGATGCGTTCGAAGCATCCACAGCCAGTAAGAGAGAGTCGTACAGAGAGAGTTTGGGGAGGAGGAAGGGGGTTTGAGGAGAGTGGGGGGATACCTATGCACGAGAGGTGAGGGATGACGTCTGAAACAGATGAGTGGAAGGCTGGAAGCTATATATAATAAAAATCTACAATACCTGGTAACAAATCATATATATTTTAATACCTTTATTGTCAAGTTATTACCGCTGTGAAAAGTGGCACAGTTAATGCTTGGAAACCATAAAGCATAATGCTATTGAATATAGCAAATGTGAATCCTTAATACTGCATGCGGTAATTGCTGACACCCCCAGCACACACCTCCGTATCCTCCTTATCAAGCGTTTCCTAACACCCGACAATAAACACCGCATTTAGGGATGCTGTATCACTCTTTTACCTTACTATTTTTTCTACATTCTGATTAATGATACTAAACGCTAAATGCTATAGTCAGATTTTGCTATGTAAATATTTACATAGTACGAGATAGGCAAAGAAACACGGACACGATGGCAACAGATGGTTGTTTGTAAAAATGAAATTATGGGCGTCTTGACCAATGAGGCTTTAAACAATTTGTGATCTCTCTCTCTCTCTCTCTCTCTCTCTCTCTCTCTCTCTCTCTCTCTCTCTATATATATATATATATATATATATATATATTTAATCTGGTATCATGTGAAGGTCAATGGGAGCCCTGATAACTCCACGATGGGATGACGCAACGATGCGATTTTAAACTGCTTGTTACGTAACGCTCGATATGGGCGATGTTGATATGTGCCAGTGGTGTCAGCAGCTGCCACATTCTGGATGAAGTTACTTACATTTGTTACATGTGAGGGGACTAGGGACCCCCTCCTCTGTTTTTTAGTTCCTAAAAAGAGACAGGCCAGAGAAAGGGATGGGGGATGGAGTTATCCCCGTACCCTGAAGATTGGGTCTATGAATGTGCGTGGATGTAGTACAATTGAGGCTAAAAGGGAGGAGATTGGGAGAATGTTTGTGAGAAGAAAGTTGGATGTGTTAGCTTTGAGTGAAACCAAGATGAAAGGGAAGGGGGAATCTATGTTTGGAAGTGTGAATGGAAGATTGTCAGGTGTTGATAGAGGAAGGGCAAGAGAAGGTGTGGCCTTGTTAGTGAGTCCGGAAGTACAGCAGTGTGTGATTGAATGGAAGGAGGTGTCATCGAGACTGATGTGGGTGAAAGCGAAATTTGAACGTGAGTTGTGGGTGTTTGTGAGTGCATATGGGCCTGGTAGTGAAAGGGATGAACAAGAGAGGGAGTCTTTCTGGAATGATGTTGAAGAGTGTCTGCAGAGTTTTGGAGCGAATGTGAATGTGGTAATGATGGGAGATCTGAATGCTAGAGTGGGAAATGTAGCAGTTGAAGGCGTAGTTGGTATGCATGGTGTGCCTGGAAGAAATGAAAATGGGGAACGAATGATAGCGATGTGTGTTGAGCGAGAGATGGTGATTGGGAATACGCTGCTTGAGAAGAAAGATATTTATAAGTATACATGGGTGAGACAGGAGGGTGGAAGGGTTGTTGATAGAGCCTTGATGGACTATGTGGTTGTGTCTAGGAATGTAATAGGAAGATTGTTGGATGTGAGAGTTCTGAGAGGGGAGGGTGGAGGTATGTCTGACCACTACCTGGTGGAGGGAAAGTTAAGAGTAGGTAAGAGATGGGTGAGAGCTAGGAGGGTTAGGTGTGGCAGGGAGGTTTTGAAAGTGAGTGAGTTGGATCAAAGAGAGAAAAAGATAGAGTATCAGGAGAAATTGAAAGATGAGTGGAACGCAGTGAAAGATCGGGAAAATGGCAGCGTGGAGGAGGAATGGCAGTTGTTTAAGAGTGCTGTGGTGGGGCATGCAGAAGAGGTGTGTGGTGTGAGACGTGTGGGTGGTGGTGTAAGAAATGGAAGTGAATGGTGGTGCGAGGAAGTAAGTATGGCTGTGGCTGAGAAGAGACGTGCATATGAAGTGTGGCTGCAGAGGAAGGATGAGATGTCATATGAAAGGTATAAGGAAAAAGAGGAATAGAGCGAGAAGGGCTGTGCGTGATGCTAAAGTGGCAGCAGATGAGAGGTGGGGTAGGCGGCTGACAGAGAATTTTCAACAGAATAAGAAAATGTTTTGGAAGGAGGTGAAAAGGGTGCGAAAGGGAGAGTCTGGGAAGGAAGAACGAGTAAAAGCAGAGGATGGAAGGATGTTAATTGAGATGGATGCAGTAAGGAAGAGATGGGCAGAGTATTTTGAAAGATTGTTAAATGTAGAGGAGGAAAGGGTGGCTGAGATTGTGGCAGATAGAAGGGTGCAAGGAATAAATGTGTTGGGAGAGTTGAATGATTCTTTGATCACGAAGGAGGAAGTGGAGAAGGCAGTAAAGGAGATGAAAACAGGGAAAGCTGCAGGTATGGATGGGTGTGCTGTGGAATGCCTGAAGGGTGGTGGAGTGACTATTGTTGACTGGTTAGTAAGATTATTGAATGTGTGCTTTGAGAAAGGTATGGTGCCAATTGACTGGGCAAGTGCTTGTGTGGTCCCGTTGTATAAAGGCAAGGGTGATAAGTATGAATGTACTAGCTTTAGGGGTATAAGTCTGTTGAGTGTTGTAGGTAAAGTGTATGGTAGAGTGTTAATTATGAGAGTTAGAGAGGGTACAGAGGGAGTGATTAGTGATGAGCAGTGTGGCTTTAGGAGAGGGAGGGGATGCGTTGATCAGGTGTTTGCTGTGAGACAAGTGTGTGAAAAGTATTTAGCAAAAGGCAAGGATGTGTTTTGGGCATTTATGGATTTAGAGAAAGCTTATGATAGAATTGATAGGGAGGCTTTGTGGACTGTTTTAAGATTGTATGGACTTGATGGTAGGTTATTAAAAGGGGTGAAAAGTTTTTATGTAAATAGTAGAGCGTGTGTAAGAGTGGGAAATGCTGTGAGTGATTGGTTTCCCGTGAGAGTGGGGCTGCGACAGGGATGGGTGATGTCGCCTTGGTTGTTTAATATTTACATGGATGGTGTTGTAAGGGAGGTGAATGCAAGAGTTTTAGGTGGTCTGAGTCTGGTAAATGTTGATGGAGGAGAGTGGAATCTGAAGCAGCTGCTGTTTGCAGATGATACTGCACTGGTGACTGATTCAGAGGAGAGATTGAGACAGTTGGTAGAGGAGTTTGGAAGGGTGTGTGAAAGGAGGAAATTGAAAGTAAATGAGAATAAGAGTAAAGTGATGAAGTGTACGAGGTTGATAGATGGTAGGGGGATGAATATAGTTTTGAATGGTGAGTTGCTTGAGGAGGTAGATTGTTTTAAATATCTAGGGTCACATGTTGCTGTGGATGGAAGAATAGATGCAGAAGTGAAGTTTAGAATAAATGAAGTAGGAAAGGTGCTGGGAGGAATGAAAAAAGTGTTTAAATGTCGTTCGCTTAGAATGGATGTAAAGAGAAGGCTGTATGAGGGTGTTGTGGTACCGACTGCATTATATGGGGCTGAAACATGGAATATGGGTGTAGCAGAGAGGAAAAGTTTGAATGTAATGGAGATGAGGTGTCTGAGGAGTATGTGTGGAGTGACGCGTATGGATCGAGTGCGAAATGATGAAGTGCGAAGGAGAACTGGAGTTGTTCGGGAGATGGCTGGTAGAGTTGAGCAGAGGGTGTTGCAATGGTTTGGGCATATGGAGAGAATGGATAATGATCGATTGGTGAAAAAGATAACTAGATCTGATGTGAGAGGTGTAAGACTGAGAGGAAGACCACGAATAGGATGGATAGACAGTGTGAAGAGAGCGCTGGATGCGAGAGGGATGTCTGTTGAGCAAGGAAGAGTGGCTGTGCGTGACAGAAATAAATGGAGAGAAATTGTGAATGAATAAGTGATGACGCAGCCCTGAGGGGATATTCTCCCGCATTTGGTCTGATCAGCTAGTCAGGTCAGGTGCGGGTAAGGGGATGGGTCTGTTATGATGTGGCAGGGGTAAACCAGTTCTGCTGTCGGGCCCTGCTGTGGATGTCACTGATTGCATTGCGCAGTTGACCCTTGTGCGGTGTGATGCGGTGAGGATCTGTCCGTTCTCCCCTTTGGGGCTAAGATGCGAATGAATGTGTTTGAATGGATGAGTAAATGGAGAGTGAGTCGTCCTGTCTCGGCTACCTCCCTTTCCTTGGGGGAAGCAGCCTAGGTATATAGATAGATAGATAGTTTTTGTCTGTATTTTACAGCGTCCATTGCTTGGAAACGAAAATAAAATAAAATACGATTAAAGTCTACAATTATGAATCTTGATCGGTTGTCTTTGTTTTACAGTATAATATTTAAAGTTGATCTTTTTACTTTTCATGATGGCAAAAGTAACACCGAAAAAAAAAAAAAATTCTTTTAATAAATATTACACTTTTCTGTCGCCTCAACAATCGTCATATCTCGCCTCTCGTGTACAGGCACCCACCTACCCACCTCAAACCCGCTCCCTCCCTCAGTCCTGTGAATGCTTCGATCATAATTGCAACACACAATAGAAGAACATCGACAGAAATTAGACCAGCTCCTACACAAGGTAGCCAATGCAGGTTTAAAAATCGATCAGTATAAATGTAAATTTTGCTTTAAGGAAATAAAATTCCTAGGCCACACACTAGATGCAGAGCGGATCCACACGTCTGAGGACAAAATACAAGCAGTAATGGATTTCCTTGAATCCACAAATGTGGATGAAGTAAGACAATTTTTAGGATTCGCCGGGTACTGCAGAGCATTTATAAAACAAATCTCTCAATAGCAGAACCCTTTTTTCTCCTATTGAAAGAACAAGCGGTTTTTCAGTGGGAAGAGGAACAAAAAATAGCATTTAATGAATTAAAAGATAAACTTACATGTGCACTATGCCTTGCCGATCCTAGTTTCACAAAAGTATTCATAATTTGCACAGATGCCTCCCTCATAGGTTTAGATGCTGTATCGATGCAAGAGGATAATCGAGGTAAATACCAACCCATTGCGTTTGCCAGTAGACAATAAAAGGAGCAGAGAAAAATTAGTATACAACAGATTTAGAAGCCTTAGCGGTAATATTTGCTCAACAGAAATTTCGTGACCTCGTGTACGGATACGAAATTCACCTATACACAGACCATAAGCCTCTCGTGTTCGTTCCAAGAAAAACTCCTCTCTGGGAGGAGTGAACGATGGAAATGTAAAATCCAGAATTACAACGTAAATATTCACAACATAAAAAGTAAAGCAAACTTGGCAGCAGATGCCTTATCGCGAAATCCATTAGCCAATGTCGCTACATTAAGTCCACGTGAATTACTCTGCAACAATATTCAAACGATCCCTACAAATCAAGAAATCTCATAGGCACAGAGACAGGGCCCAGTATAGTCTAAAGTAATATATCATCTCGAGTCAGGCGATGATGTACAGTACCACTACCCAAGTTACAGGTACCACTTAAACAATTCACAGCGGTAAACATTGCCTTATATAGGGTAAATCCAGGACAACCAAATCATAGAAAAAATATTAGGCAGTTAGTCATCCCTAGTACAATGATACCTCACATTTTAAGGATAATACACGATGAACCACATGCAAGGCATCCTGGGAAGGACAGGACAGTCAAGCAGCCCCGGATGTCATATTATTGGCAAACGTTACGCAAAGACATACATAATCACATAGGCAACGGTGCGTCATGTGCAAGACACAAAGGTTACACGTTGTCTTTACCTTTACCAAAGTGCCGGTCATGTGACGTTAGCGGCCATGGAGCGCCATCTACCTCTATCCTCAGCCATCCTGATTAACACCACATGGCTGCTTCTTTCTTGTAAATCGCTTCTTATACAATCCATATACCTTAATCGTTGTCTTCCTCTTGCTCTTCTTCCCTCTATTCTTCCAAGTAAATAGTCATTTTCAAGTTTTTTTTTAACCCTTATAGTCCCAAAAATTCCATCTGCCATTTTCATCATTTCTCTTTCCACTCCTGCCCTTCTCAGAACTTCTTCATTTGTTACTTTTTCCATCCATGATATTCGCATCAATCTTCTCAAAAACCAAACCTCAACTGTTTGTAATCTCTACTGTGCACGTTTCGCACCCGTATCATGGCGTTGACCAGACAAAACATTTCGACACTCTTATTCGTGTCCCCATATCCATAGTTATGTTAATTAGAATTATTCTCATTAATCCGAAAGCTCCTTTAGCAATACCAGTTCTACTTACAGTTTCCTTCTCACTTCCTCCTTCATCTGATATAACAGCACCCAAGTATTCGAAACTTCTCACCTGCTCTATATAGCTTCCGTGGATATTGTATTGGATATTTATCGCTTCTCTCCATTTTGTTAGCACCATTGCCTTTGTTTTCCTTATGTTAATCTTAATCATTTTCTGTTGACATGCTTCCACTAATCTAGCCACCAGTTCTTGCAGTTTCTCTTCCGAATCCGCTACTAGTACCGTGTCATCAGCATACCTCAGATTATATTTCTTACCACCAACCTTGACACCTTGCAATTCCTTCAGTTCATCCATTACAACTTGTCCGTATAAGAAGTCAGGCAACAGAAAACACCCCTGTCGTACTCCTCTTTTTATTGTCACCCACTCCGTCTTCTCCTCTCCGACTCTGACAGCAGATTCTTTATTTCAGAACAAGTTTACCCTTATAACCTTATTATCTACCCCAACCATTCGCAACATTCTCATCATCTCTTCATGCCTCATGGTGTCAAAGGTCTTTTCAAAATCCACAAAATATAAGTATAAATCCTTCTGTACTTCCAGAGATCTTTCTATCAACATTCGCAATGCAAAAATAGCATTTCTAGTGCCTTTGCTCCTTCGAAATCCATACTGCTTCTTTGCCACAGCTATTTATGTTTCGTCTTATTCTTTCCCATATCATTCTTAACAATACTTTCCCCATTTGACTCATCACACATAGTTCTATGCTTATCACATTCCAGTGCGCCATTTTTCTTTGGTATGGCCACAAAAACACTTTCTCTCATTGGTTCTGGAATGTATCCAGCATCATATGTTTTGTTTGCCAAAGTGGTTATTTTTTCTAATCCAAATTTTCAGTCTGTCTCCATCATCTCAACCAGCACTCCATCCTCTCCTCCTGCTTTATTCTTACACATATTTCTCATAGCTTTATGGGTCTCATCTTTTAAAATGACTGGTCCGCTCATTTCAGTCAGTCTCTGGCGTGACTCCTTTCATCATAAAAATTCCTCCTATCTCTTTAATATTTCTTGTTTATCCATTAAAATGTTTCCATTGTACACGTTATCACCTGCATATATAGGGAAATATCCTGTACCTAAACAACATGGGACATTGTCGTGGTTGATTTACTTCAAATACCTTTAACTAACAATCACAATATCTTTTTGTTGCTAATGTTCATTTTTCAGGATGTGATCTTGGTTCCAATTAAGGATAAAACAGCAGAAACAGTCGCGCGGGTATTCATTGATAGCGTCATCTGCAGGTTCACCACACCGAAGGTGCTAATAAGCGACAAGGGTGGTGATTTTAAATGAAATTTTGCAACAAACATGTAAACAATACAATATAAAGTAGGTTTGTGTATTGACCTACCATCCAGCTTCCAACGGAAGGACCTGCCACCTTCTTCAGGTTAATGGACTAGGTCCTATGAGAACTAACCTGGGAAACGTTTGGTATTCTTAACCAGTGGGTGGATGACTGTGTAAGTTTAATGTCGTTCCCTTCGGCCTCTGCAATGGACCTGCCACCGTCTTCAGGTTGATGGACTCGGTCCTATGAGAACTAACCTGGGAAACTTGTTTGGCCCACTTGGATATTATCATCTTTGGACAAACCTGGAAGGTGCATCTTCAACACTTTTTTTTTTTTTTTTTTTTTTAAATAACAGAACCGAGGAAGGAAAAACAAATGGAGAAAAAAAATAATCCATACACCAGATTACTGGTGTCCTCTGTTCATAAAATATCTGTAACAGTTAGACTTGAACAGTTGTAGGTTGAAATTTGGAGGAAAACAACTCTGGGGAAGCGAGTTCCAGAGAGATGCAGTTCGGGGAATGAAAGAATTCTGATAGGCAGAAGTTCTGCAATATGGTTGAGTGACATTCCAGTCATGAGCGCTACCAGATGCCCGTGTAGCACGAGGGAAGGCATGGGGAGGTGGCATCATGGACGCAACTTCGTCTGAGCATTTGCCAAAAAAATATCTGTAAAATAATGCAAGGGAGGCAACATTCCTTCTTACTTGCAGGGGAGTTAGTTTATATGTAATGGCAGGGTTGTTAATGATTCTAACAGCTTTATTCTGAATTTTGTCTAGTTGTCTTAATGCAACCTCTCCACAACCATTCCATAAGCGTGAGCAATATTCAAGCTGAGAGCGCACATGACTCTTATAAATTATAGCTAACTGCTCATCGGCGAAGAAGTTACGGATTCTGTACAATAATCCAAGTTTCTTTGAGGCGGTTTTAGCAAGTGATCTGACATGAGAGGTCCAGCTGAGGGCACTGTTAAGTGAGACACCAAGAACTTCAATACTTTTGGAGATGGGAATATTAGTAGCACTGAAGGTAATGTACGAATCTGGCAATATCTGTCTATTAGTAAACTGTATATATTTAGTTTTGCTAGCATTAAAAGAGACAAGGTTGTTTTGTCCCCATTCACTGATTGTAGATAGATCTTGATTTATGGAGATGGCTGTACTGAGTTGAGAGGTAGAGATATTAGACTTTGTAAATGGATGTCTGAGTGTGAATGAACTATGTAGTGTTGAGTCATCTGCATATGAGTGAATGGGATTGTGAGTGACAGATAAGAGATCATTAATATGAACCAGAAATAGGGTTGGCGCCAGTACTGATCCCTGCGGCACGCCGGCGTTAATTGAGTGGAAATTCGAATATACATCATCTACTTTTACTCTTATTTTCCTGTCACTAAGATATGAAGAAATCAAAGGAACAAAAGACGTTAGTCCATAGCAAGGGAGTTTAGACAGCAGGGAACGGTGCCATACTCTGTCAAAAGCTTTAGAGATATCAAGAGCTACTGCATGAGTTTCTCCAAAAAGATCAATTGATTGATGGATGGTATGAGTTAAGAGATTGAGTATGTCAATGGTGGATCTTTCGTGGCGAAAACCGTATTATCTATCATTAATTAAGTTGTTGGATTCAAGATGTTTAACAATATGCTTGTTAATTAAAGTTTCAAATACCTTACCAAGAGAAGATGTGATAGCTATTGGTCTGTAATTGGAGGGGTCAGACGAACTTCCTTTCTTCGGAACTGGGTGGATATTGGCTTCTTTCCATGAATTTGGGAATAAAGAAGTACGTATGCATAGTCTGAATAATTTAGCTAGGACAGAGGCAAGTTCAGGGGAACATTTTTTCAAAACAATTGGCGGAATTCCATCTGGACCTGGAGCTTTGTTGGTAGGTAAATTGTCTAGGATGGATTTTACAAATCTTGTCTGTATTTTAAGTGGGGCAATTTCGGGAGAATCAAGTTCCAGTACTGAGACACTCTGGCTGGTATCATCTATGGTAGAGTTTCTTGCAAAGATACTAGCAAAGATATCTGCTTTCCCACGTGGGTCATTTGTAATATTGCCATCTGAAGATTTTAGTGGGGGAATGGAAGATGACTTGTTAAAGTTATTATTGAAAGAATTAAGAGTTGACCAGAATATTCTATTGTCATTAGGGTTGTTAAGTAGTTTTGATGCTTGCTTTTGAAGAAAGTTTGATTTAGATAGATTTAATACAGCTTTTGCATGATTTCTAGCAATTTTAAATTGGGAGAGTGATTCAGGTGTTTTTTATTTTAAGTAAGAGTTATATGCTAATGACTTTTGGGCTGTTGCTCTGGCACAATTGCCATCAAACCATTTTGGAGAGTTTGATCTTTTAGTGAATTGTTGACTCGGTATGAATAAATCCATACCAGCTAGTACTAAGTCACAAATGTGGGACTGGGTAGAATTGGGATCACTAGAGAAGAAAGACTGCCATGGAACATCAGCAAGATAATTTCTAAATCCATCCCAGTCTGCCCTGTCAAAGTGCCATTGGGTCACCCTGACAGGTTCGGAATGGGGAGGTGTAGGAGGGTTAACTAATGAGGCTTTGATGAGATTGTGGTCAGAGGATCCAAGTGGTGACAGTACCTCTATCCTGTATTGATCTGGATTATTTGTCAAGAATAAATCCAAGAGATGGGCATTATGGTCAGGATTATCAGGTATTCTGGTTGGTTGCTTTACCAACTGGGTGAGATTAAACGATTCCGCAAACAGCTCGCATTCTAGACCAGCGTCGTCAGTCCGGGCAGAATGCAATAACCATTCAACATTGTGTATGTTAAAATCACCCAAAATGGTAATTTCATTGCCAAGGGCAAGGTCAAGGTTACTCAACTGAGTGGATATGGAATCAAATACACTGGGTTCCGAAGAAGCATTGGGGGAACGATAAACTACACAGGGCAAGTGCTGCACCATATTCGAGCAGATGGTCTCAAGCTCAAGCCATCGAATGGCAACCAAGCTCTGGAATCAGTCACATTCCTTGGCCACATGATCTCCCGTGAGGAACTTGCCCCAGACCCTGACATGCTCTAGGCCATTGCGGAGCTCACCCCATCTTCCGACGTCAAAGGAGTCCACGCCTTCCTTGTCTTGGCCTCCTACTAAGGAGTCTGTGCCTTCCCTGTCCTGGCCTCCTACTACCAATGTTTCGATAAGAACTTCATATGACTGTCATTGCCAAGCCACTCCACGATATGACAAAAAAGGAGGAGGCCTTCCAGTGGACTACCTCCATGCTTGATGCTTTTGAAAAACTCAACACCACCTCACTACAGTGCCCATAGTCGCCTTCCCTGACTACACACAAACTTTTAGGCTGTATGCTGATGTCTCCTTGGTTGTTATCGGCGCCGTCCTCACTGAAGTTAGGGAGGGGAAAGAACTCATCATTGCCTGTGCTAGCGAAGCAAATTACAGAGCCACCAAACGTGAATGCCTTGGAGTGGTCTGGGCACTGAAACACTTCCAGTCCTACGTCTGAGGGACCCCAGTCACTATTTTCACAGACCACCAGCCACTGCAGTGGTTGCAGCAGTCACACATGGCTGATGCTCTCTTAGTCCATTGGTGAGAAACGATGGAGGAGTACGACTTTGACATCTACAACCTGGAAATCGCATATCACCCTGGCGAAGTCCACACCAATGTGGATGCCTTGTCCAGACTCCCCCTGCAATCACTCACCGTACCACAGAAAAGAAGCTGCTGCACCTCAGAGAACACCTTACTTTAGCAGTGGAAAGCTATAGCAAGGCCAAAGTGGATGCTGCCCAACGTCTTCAGGAAGCTAGAAAGGATAGGTGACCACCTCAATACTCCCTCAGGCCACATCGTTGTAGAACCTGCAGAAGTCGAGAACGTTATAGGCCAGCTATACTGCAGTAACGGAATCTACCTCGGTCAGCAGAAACTGCTTCAGTTTTCAGGGACGTCTACTGGACGCCCCAGCCTTTGACCGTCTGCAAGCGAGTACTCAAAGCTTGCAGGGGCTGTACCTTAGGGAAGGACATCTCCAGCACCCCAGGACCAACAGGGCACCTTACAGCCACCAAACCATGGAAGCTACTGGCAGTGGACGTGATGAGACCTCTTCCATCCAAATTGGCCATCTGATTCATCATCACAGTTGTAGACACCTGCTCCTAGTTCATAATCGCCTGTCCAGCTACACACTCTCCCACAACCATTGCGAGGGCCTAGTCACTGACGTCGTCCCCTACTCTGGCCTTATGCAAGTGCTCCATTCTGACAATGTCCCAGAGATCTCTGGGCATGTCTGGGAACACCTATTCAAGCTGTTTGGATACTGCATCTCCCACTCGTCCCCTTACCATCCTCAGGGGAACTCCATGTGTGAAAGAAGCCACTGAAGCCTCACCAATCAGCTCAGAACTAGGCTGGTCTCTTTCAACACCGATGACTGGCCTTCCCAAGTTAAGCTCCTACAGTGGGGCATGAACACCTGCCCTTGGAAAGACATCACACCCTACAAAAGCATTTTTGGTGAGGCTCCATTGCTCGTTCAATTAAGACACTTGTCCCAGCTACTACCAGCCGTGCTACCCTAAGAACCGGCTCTGCCCCATGCATTGCTGCCAAGACCTGCAGCAGGACGAAACCACCAGTACCGAGGACCGATCCACCTGTACCAAGTGGGTCAACAAGTTCCGGTTGCTTAACTGCGCCTCAACCACAAGCTCCAGTCAGTTTCTTGGTCCTTTCAAAATCACACACATGCCGAATTGTTACCAGGTCATCATTGATTTTCACAGCGAAGGCAGGGTATACCGCAACTGACATGTCAGATGATACAACCTACTCAAAACTGACCAACACTCCATCCTCCATCACTCATGATCGCCCACAACCACCGTTGTTCAGCTACTCTCAAATCCACTATCCAGTCTTCCCCACACCCCCCACACCCCACCTAAACTTCTCTCCTCTCCCATCTCCACCCAACACCACCACCAGCCAGCCATCTTCATCTCCACAAGCCTCTCCCTCATCATCACCACCTAGCCCATCCCCTACACAATCCCCAGACCGACAGCCCTCCTCCTCACCTCTCCTCTCGTCCATCTAGCACCACCCAACCAGACTCACCACCCTCCCCACCCTCCACCACACTGCCCTACCGAGCACTTTCACATTCACTTTCTCCTCCATCTCTTACCACTGGTACATGCTCCACCTTAACTCAGCCACCCCGACAACCTTGCTCAACTTCATATCCATCATCTCACAGCCCTAAATCATCTGCTAGCTCCTCATCCTCCTCACACCTGGCTGACAAGAGAAGTCGCATTCCCATCTTGACTAGATCCAGCTGTAAATCACGACCTCCCAAGAGATACAGACCTCCCACTATCATCAAACCCTGTCACACCAACCCCTGCAACCCTCCAACCCTGGCTGCCCACCATAATCACTCCAGCAGGTCAGCAACATCAAGCAGTGAAGTTGAAGTCAATGACTAACACAACTTTCACCCCACCAATCCTCGTTCCAACCAACACCACCCCCATTGTTACTTTTGCATCTGCACTGGCCTGCTTCAAGTTGAGCCCCGGGTCAAAGGTCACCCTTGCAGCCACAACTACTGCCACCATCTCATTGCTCTAGCCACATCCAACCCACATCACAATGTTCGTCCAGTACGTATTCTGGGTTTCCTACACTGGGCACACCAAGAAAATCCAAAAATCCCACCACCTACAGTGTCTACTCACGACCTACCCTCACCCAAGCTCCCTTATCCTTGTTGAGGACCCAACCAGGAAGCCAGACCACCGATCAGTAGCTTGGTACCACACTTTGAAGAACATCAAACCAAGCACAGTCACCAACAACCAGACAGTCAACAACCTCTAGCAATGTGGAAGTAGCTTAAAGAATGGCGAGGGTGCTAAAGTGCCCAAACGAGACTTACCTCAGTCTCCGCCCCAACCAAGACCATGGAAAATCGGTGCTTCACGAAAATCACCACTGGCAACCAGATACGACGGCCAAGATAGCCACAATTCGAACGCCCGGACAAGAGGGGCACAAGGATCTCACACACACACAGCTATGGGCAGAACTTCTAGCCCTGAGTCGTCACCCACCCACTGTTGCAGCCCGAGCCCCAAGCACTGCCAGTGACCAGAGCTCTCCAATCCAGTGCTTGCTAGAGTGGCACTGTAGGGAAAGATAGATGTTTCTCTGCTACTGGGTTTGCTACAGGCGACCCTCATACATTTGCTGGAAGTGACGTACCCCGTGGACTTGCTAGACGCAGTCCAGCTCCGCATGAGCATTGATGTCTCTTTCCAGCCACTAAACTTGCTAGATGCAGTTCAGCCTCTGGGCTTGCTAGATGCAGTCCAACTAAGCAAGGGGTCCCGATGCCCTTCGTCGATTGCTGCAGTTGCTAGAGGTGGTTCAGCCCCAGAGGAGCCACGACGTACCCCAGGCTCGGACCAGCTGCCGCCAGATACCGCTGCCCTCGAAGTGGATCCCCTTCCTGTGCTCTCCCCTTCATCTCTGCTCAGTTCCCTTTCCCCTACACCTGGAAAGGAGATCTTGGGGAAAACAGTAGATGACCTAGCTGTCCCGGTTTTCCCAGGTCTCTTCTAGCTTTCCGTGTGTACACCCTGGGAACAAAGCACACTTACGTCTGCCCTCCACAAGGTCTGTAGAGAGAACCAGACATCAGTTTCCTCCCCTTCGGAGCCAGAGTCACCGTACCTTCCTATGGGCTTTGCCAGTATTTTACTTTACACACCACAAAACCCACATGTACAGACATAGACTCAACCCCCAGGGTTTCCTCACTTTCCAGTGCATAGAGTTGGTAGTCCTGGTGGTGATCTCCAGTACAAGGGAAGAGAGAACTCCCCTCCAGATCCTAAGATATAGACACCACACCCCAAATCGGCCACTTTCCTCCCTTTTTCTCTTGCAATTCTCTCTACTTATCCGGGTTGTATAAAGAGTCAATAATATAAATAAACTTGCCCTATGGCCATTCGGTGTTTGTGTGTCTTCCTTGTACTACCGGAGCATATTGGAAGCATACTTTGTGTGTTCCTCCCTGTTTAGAAGAACCTAAAGGAACTAGGTTTGCTTCAGCATAACAATAAAAGGATAGCCTAGCAGCATTTGCCCGAGCCTAAGATGATGACATATTGCACTGCATTTACTGGGGGTCATATTGGGTCGGTGAGTTATGGCCCAAACAGCCACCAACACTGCACCACTCTCTCTCTCTCACTACTTTTAGTTATTTATTTAGTTTATTCATGTCTTTCATTGGTACGCATTAGCGGTTTTTCTTACAGTGGCTTAGGTAGTACATTACTGGACAATTCGCCGTTAAGGCAATTCGTTGTCATAACATGGACGATTCCCCGTCAGGATAATTCGCAGCCTTGATATTTCCCCCTCACTCTATAAATATACTAAATATTAATTAATTTATTGTATAAAAATTAATTTTCATGGGAATATTAAATTGATAAGTTCCAAATTCAGTCAATAATTAACTTGCTTCTACCCCACTGTTGACGGCTTTGAATATTATTCTGGTGTCACCCATTGCTGTCCTCATTATTTTTTTTTTGGTACTACATCTTACGTATGTTTTAAACGACTTTGCAGAGATATAAGTGTGTATTCATCTAAAAAATGGTATCCAATGTCTTGCGTCTAACTGGCCATAGCTAATGCAAGCCGTGGGGAAAGGTATGGTTGAGCCTCAACACATGCAGGAGAAGTGAGCGTGATTAATTGGACCAACGGGTAATTAACCAGTGGCAGAAGGAAGAGGCTTCAGTATTTCCATTTTTCTTTGCACTGGAAACATTATGTTCTGAAAGAGTTGCCCCGTCGTCTCATGGAATAATGAATGAATTACAATAAAAGGCAACTGCAAATAAGAATGGGTTAAAGGGGGGAATAACATCGTCCCAGTCAGCATTCCATGACACAAGGACTAGCTTTTTTTTTTTTTTTTTCCAGGTTTCACTTTCATAGTACACTATCTTTTCGTCCTTTCCCATAAATTTTTCATGTCATTTACAAAGCTATGCATGTTGTACTTCAATTTTTCCTGTTAATTCCAACTAAATTTAAAGGTTTTCCTAGCGGGAGACTGATTTATATCTATATCTATCTATCTATCTATATATATAGATAGATAGATAGATATAGATAGATAGATAGATATAGATAGATAGATAGATAGATATAGATAGATAGATAGATATAGATAGATAGATAGATATAGATAGATATATATCATCAGCAGCCACAGCCATTACACGTCCGCTGTTGAACAAAGGCCTCCCCCAGTCTTCTGCACGAATTCCTTGACATCCAATCTTTGCCACGTTTTCCTTGCAAATTTCTTCCTCTCATCTCTCCACCTCTTGTCTGGCCTTTTTCTGCTACTCTTACTGGACTGGTGTCCAGTCAATCAGCCTTTTGCTCCATCGGTTATCCCTTATTCTTGCTACATGGCCTGCCCACCTTATTTCCCGTTCTTTTATAACTTCGGTCATATCTTTGGCTTTAGTCTGCTCTCTCACCCAAGTTGATCTTTTCCTGTTTCTTAAAGATATTCCCGACACTGACCTTTCCATTGCTATCTGAGAACGGAATAATTTATTTTCCATCGATTTTGTCAGTTTCCAGGTCTCACAATCATGCGCCATAGGTGGAAATTATACATTCGTTATATACTTTTCGTTTTATACAAACTGGCAAGCTACTTTTCAGAATATCTCTATGTTCACCGAAAGCTTTCCATCCACTTGTATTGTGTCTTTTTATTTCGCTATCATGATCTTTCGTTAATTTAGTATTTGCCCCAAGTAATTGTGCTACTCAACTTCAAGAATTTCTTCACTTATTCTGATGAAGCTCTTTGGTATTTGTGGATTAAACATTACTTTAGTTTTACGCCAGTTTATCTTTAGCTCTACTTCGAGACTTTCTCTGTTGAGGTCATTTAACATTTCTTGCAATGTCTCTGTTGTTTCTGAGATTAGGACAATGTCATCTGCAACTCTTAAGTTATTTAGTTTTTCTCCATCTATGTTCACTCCTTTGTTTTCCCAGTTTAGCTTTCTGAAAATATTTTCTAGGCATGCTGTAAATAATTTTGGTGATATTGTATCTCCCTGAAGCACGCCCTTCTCAGTCTTAATTTTTTTCGAGTTTATGTAATTCAACTGTAGCACTACCCTCTTTATACTCGTATATGTTTTCGAGCAGTATTTACAATGTCCTCATTCACTCCTTGTTCTCGCAGTGAATTTATATTTGCTATGTGCTCCACTGAGTTGAAAGCCTTTTCGTAAGCAACAAAAGCTAAGCAGTGGTTTATTATATTCTGTAGTTTTCTCAATTAGCTGATTCATTGTGTGCAGACGATCAGTAGTTGAATACCCGTTTCGGAATCCTCCCTGTTCACGAGGTTGGTTTTCCTCCAATTTTGTTATTTTGTTCGTAAGAACCTTAGTGAAGAGTTTGTAAATGACTGATAATAAGCTAATGGGTTGAGAGTTATTAAGATCTTTTGAGTCACCTTTCTTTTGTAAAGTAAAATAACTATGTAAATAAGTGAGCACGCCTATTTTGTATTTCTGCTCCTGCATCAAACAGTAAATCTGTTACTATTCCATCTCCTCCCGGAGCCTCTCCTCTTTTCATATTTTAAGAGAAATATTTACTTCGTCTGGTGTTACCTCAGATATTTCACTTAGGTCAACTGAAAAGTTAGCTATTGGTACTACTATCTTTCATGCATACAGTTCTTTATAAAATTCTTCAACCCTCTTCACCATTTTATCTCTGCATTTAATGACTTCATCGTTTTTGTCTTTCAGTGATTTAATTTGTTGCTTTCCTAGTCCCATTTTACTTCGGACCTGTTTCACATTTTTTTTCCTTTTTTTGATGGTTTCTTTTATCTGATCCAAGTTTCTCTTTCCTTTTTCTTCTCTTCTTCTCTTATTGATAAGCTTATTTAATTCCGCTCTTTCTATTTCATCTTTCCTTGTTTTTACTTTCCTTTCCTTTCATTTTTCATAAGCTCCAGTGTCTTTTCTGAATACTTCTTGGCTTTGGTTGTATTAGGTTTTCCTAATACCTCCGCTGATTCTCTTAGCACTTTTGTTAGTCTGTCATTCAGCTCATCAGTGTCACATTCAGCATTACTTAGAGCCTTAAACCTGTTCCTGATTTCCAAGTGAAAGGCTGCTTTGTTTTCGTCTACATTTATTGGGCATATCTTTTTGTCTTTATTCACCTTTTTTTTCCCTTCTGAAACTGAATCGGGCTGTGCAACCCACTATTCTATGGTCACTTACTATATCTACTTTGTTGATAAGTGTGACATTTGTGATCGTGTTATTCTTATCTGCTATAATGAAGTCGATCTCATTCTTTGTTTCTCCATTTGACCTTCTCCAAGTCCACTTTCTCCCTGTTCTTTTGTGAAAGAATGTGTTCATTATTTTCATGTAGTACATTTCTGCAAAATTTACCAGCATCTCTCCTCTTTCATTCTTTTCTCCCACTCCAAATTTTCCCATACGTGCTTATCCATTTTTTTATTTCCCAACTTTTGCATTGAAGTCTTCCATGAGTATAGTATATGTGGTCTTTTCTTCTTCCATAATTTGAGAAATGTCGTCATAGAATGTTTCTATTTCATCATCTGAGCTCTGAGAAGTTGGTACATGTACTTGTATTACTTTCAGGGTATATTTTTTGCATAGTCTGATAAGAACCAACACTGCTCTGTCAGACACTGCTGAATTTAACAATGTTGTCTGCAAGATTTGTTAATTAGAAATCCTACGTCACTAACTCTTTCATTTTGCCTTCCTTTGTAGTAAAATAGGTGGCCACTGTCTTCTAGCTAAATTACATTTTCTTCTTTTCTGTGGGTCTCACTCAAACCTACAATATCCCAACTAATGTTTTCCAGTTCAGTGATAAAGTTATCAAGTTTGTAATCTTTTGTGAGGCTTCTTACATTGTATGCATAGATCTTATGGATTTAAGTTTGTTTAATTCCCAGTCTTTAACTTGCCATTACAGTGCCTACTCACTTTCGGTGGCACACTGCCGGTAAGCACAGGAGGCAATGCAGTTGGACCTTTAGTAGACGATGATCCAACAGGAACGCCCGTCAAATCATTTTCAATAGAACTCATGTTTGGTTGAGAGGATTGTGGCATATAATTTCACGTACTTGCACCATAGTTTCTGGTGAGATGTAATTTTTGTGGTACCTTATTCATCATATTCGGTGGAGCCCCATATATCTACAGGGGGTCCCATGGTCTGCACCGTCTAAGACGGTACCTTGTATATCCACAAGGCCATTCTCTATCCGCCACCCGGGGACGTGCCAGGTAGCACTGGGATCCCGCCTCTCTCTCTCTCTCTCTCTCTCTCTCTATACCTAGCCTGCTTCCCCCAAGGAAAGGAAGGTAGCCGAGACAGGACGACACACTCTCCATTTATTCATCCATTCAAACACATTCATTCGCATCTTAGCCCCAAAGGGGAGAACGGACAGATCCTCACCGCACCACACCTCACAAGGGTCAACTGCGCAATGCAATCAGTGACATCCGCAGCAGGGCCCGACAGCAGAGCTGGTTTACCCCTGCCACATCATAATAGACCCATCCCCTTACCCGCACCTAACCTGAAATAGCTGATCAGACCAAATGCGGGAGAATATCCCCTCAGGGCTGCGTCATCACTTATTCACAATTTCTCTCCATTTATTTCTATCATGCAAAGCCACTCTTCCTTGCTCAACAGACATCCCTCTCGCATCCAGTGCTCTCTTCACACTGTCCATCCATCCTATTCGTGGTCTTCCTCTCAGCCTTACACCTCTCACATCAGATCTAGTTATCTTTTTCACCAATCGCTCATTGTCCATTCTCCCCATATGCCCAAACCATCGCAACACTCTCTGCTCAACTCTACCGAACAACTCCAGTTCTCCTTCGCACTTCATCATTCCGCACTCGATCCATACGCGTCACTCCACACATACTCCTCAGACACCTCATCTCCATATCATTCAATCACCATATTCCATGTTTCAGCCCCATATAATGCAGTCGGTACCACAACACCCTCATACAGCCTTCTCTTAACATCCATTCTAAGCGAACGACATCTAAACACTTTTTTCATTCCTCCCAGCACCTTTTCTACTTCATTTCTTCTAAACTTCACTTCTGCATCTATTCTTCCATCCACAGCAACATGTGACCCTAGATATTTAAAACACTCTACTCCTCAAGCAACTCGCCATTCAAAACTATATTCATCCCCCTACCATCTACCAACCTCGTACACTTCATCACTTTACTCTTATTCTCATTTACTTTCAATTTCCTCCTTTCACACACCTTTCCAAACTCCTCTACCAACTGTCTCAATCTCTCCTCTGAATCAGCCACCAATGCAGTATTATCTGCAAACAACAGCTGCTTCAAATTCCACTCTCCACCATCAACATTCACCAGACTCAGACCTCCACCTAAAACTCTTGCATTCACCTCCCTTACAACTCCATCCATGTAAATATTAAACAACCAAGGCGACATCACACATCCCTGTCGCAGCCCCACTCTCACAGGAAACCAATCACAGCATTTCCCACTCTTACACACGCTCTACTATTTACATAACTTTTCACCCCTTTTAGTAACCTACCATCAAGTCCATATAATCTTAAAACAGTCCACAAAACCTCCCTATCAATTCTATCATACGCTTTCTCTAAATCCATAAATGCCCAAAACACATCCTTGCCTTTTGCTAAATACATTTCACACACTTGTCTCACCGCAAACACCTGATCCATGCATCCCCTCCCTCTCCTAAAGCCACACTGCTCATCACCAATCACTCCCTCTGTACCTTCTAACTCTCATAATTAACACTCTACCATACACCTTACCTTCAACACTCAACAGACTTATACCCCTAAAGCTAGTACAGTCACTCATAAAAGAAACGACCCCCCCGGCCGAGACACCTTTCAACCAATATGATATCTGTCCTGGTAACACCGTAAATGACGTCAGGTGTGGGGGTGTGAAGCTGCATTTGGGGGAAGTTCATTCAAAGTTCATCCTAAGTGTGTCAAGCCCATTCATTTAACCTTGAGGCCGGGGGTTTCATTTGCATCATGTGCGGCATTAATGGATAAATGTTTCGGTTATGGGATTGTGTTATCACCTGAAAGTTCGTTGTTCTTGTAGCATAAAGTTAATTTTGTGAAGGACAACTTAACAAGTCAGATATAATGTATGTTTGACTTGAAATGTGGATTGAAGCAGTGTTTCGTGCAGATTAACTCCACCCTCCTCTCAAACACCCCTCCTCATCCCCCCATATGGCTGACGTCAAATACACTGTTACCAACACTGAATACCCCGAGTTATATTGCCTCTAACGCAGGGGAGGGGGGGGGGTCTTTTCTTTTATGAGTGACTGTACATTCATACTTATCACCCTTGCCTTTATACAGCGGGACCACACAAGCACTTGCCCAGTCAAGTGGCACCATACCTTTCACAAAGCACACATTCAACAACCTTACTAACCAGTCAACAATAGTCACTCCACCACCCTTCTGGCATTCCATTGCACACCCATCCATACCTGCAGCTTTCCCTGTTTTCATCTCCTTTACTGCCTTCTCCACTTCCTCCTTCGTGATCAAAGAATCATTCAACTCTCCCAACACATTTAATCCTTGCACCCTTCCATCCGTCACAATCTCAGCCACCCTTTCCTCGTCTACATTTAACAATCTTTCAAAATACTCTGCCCATCTCTTCCTTACTGCATCCATCTCAATTAACATCCTTCCATCCTCTGCTTTTACTCGTTCTTCCTTCCCAGACTCTCCCTTTCGCACCCTTTTCACCTCCTTCCAAAACATTTTCTTATTCTGTTGAAAATCCTCTGTCAGCCGCCTACCCCACCTCTAATCTGCTGCCACTTTAGCATCATGCACAGACCTTCTCGCCCTATTCCTCTTTTCCTTATACCTCTCATATGACACATCCTTCCTCTGCAGCCACACCATGTGTACGTCTCTTCTCAGCCACAGCCATACTTCCTCGCACCACCATTCACTTTCTTTTCTTACACCACCATCCACACGTCTCACACCACACACCTCTTATGCATGCCTCACCACAGCACTCTTAAATAACTGCCATTCCTCCTCCACACTGCCATTTTTCCGATCTTTCACTGCGTTCCACTCATCTTTCAATTTCTCCTGATACTCTATCTTTTTCTCTCTTTTATCCAACTCACTCTCAAAACCTCCCTGCCATACCTAACCCTCCTAGCTCTCACCCATCTCTTACCTAGTCTTAACTTTCCCTCCACCAAGTAGTGGTCAGACATACCTCCACCCTCCCCTCTCAGAACTCTCACATCCAACAATCTTCCTATTACATTCCTAGACACAACCACATAGTCCATCTATATATATATATATATATATATATATATATATATATATATATATATATATATATATATATATATATATATATATATAATTCTGTGTTGCCCAATGAGGAGCATAGGAGCCGGAGGCTAGGCAAGTTACTCCTGACATTTAAGATGAGTGATCAGCCTCACTCATCCCTGAGTGGCATTAAGTGAGCAATGAACCCCAACCAATACCTTGGATGTAAACCTGCACCGGGTCAATCCGACTGGAACTCCATAATTACCCACTACCACCAGGCGCCATAATTTGGTCATATGGTTACCACCCAGCATTGTAAATGGTTTCCCGGTGTACAAAAAACCATTTTGCTTGTCATTCAGTGTAGTCACCCATAGGCAGAAGAAGAGAAAAGAATGAAGGAAAGACTGCAGAAAGAGTGTAAAGTCACCCGTAATGAGAAGGAAGAAGATAGAATGAAGACAGAATAGGAGAGAAGGAAGGAGGAGAGGAAAGGGCAGTCACCCGAGGGAAGCACTACAACGAGTGAGTGGATCGTGGGCGCCCCCACCTACTTAATAAATAAATAAATAAATAAATATGTATTGTTACGGAACAGAAAGAGATAATGAACACTTCAAGTGAGACCACTAAAATCGCTACTGTCCCGCAAAGTTTCAGGTTCAAAACAAAACAGTTATGTAAAATTACAAGTCAAAGTTTAATGCTCAAACTAACAACTAAACATTCAGGATTCATAACGATAATTTAATGGCAAAAAACAGGTTAAATATATGGTTAACTGCAATAGCCTCAATTAACACGAAATTAGCAAGAGTAAATTTATCTGTCGGCCATGATAAAATGAGAAAACCGGATAATGCTCAGTTAATGCAAGATATATTATTACAGATAAAAAATATTATTACCACTGGCTGACAGTAAAAACACATTAATCACAAAAACCTCACCAAGCCCACGAATTAACACCTTATGCTATACAGTACAAGAAAAAATGCAACAACACTTATACTCAAATTACACAGCAGCTAGATGGTTGGAGACTTCCTGAGCACTCAAAAATAATAACTACAGGGGAGGACAGAGATGTGAACAAAATGAGGAGTAGATCTAAGTGGCAATTAATGCAGAGACTGAGCTCATTATATAGGGGCCAGCAGAGCTTGATACAACTTGCAAGAAGGACGCGCAAATGAAGTAAGAAAGAACGACTTACTCTACTATAAGGGGGAGAAGGGGGATTGAGGCAGAAAACGCAAGTCCGGTCACTATGGAAGCCACGAGGCGAATCGTGATCAAACATGCAGCACACTGTAAGTTAGAATTATACAAAGGATGATGAAATCATAGGATATGTAACACCTCCCCACAAAAAAAAAAAGAAAAAAAAATTACAATGGAAATTTCTTATTACTCTAAAACAATCTGTCGAAAGTCTAGATAAGCAATCTGCAATAATATTTTCTTTCCCCTTGACATGTTGTATGTCTAATGAATACTCCTGAAGAAGTAGACTCCATCTTGTCAATCTCTGATTTTTTTCTTTAAACTTACTAAGGAATTTCAGTGGGTTATGATCGGTATAAATGACTATGGGGTCAAAACCAGAACACAAATGAAAAATGCTGTAAACCCAAAATCGAGGCCAAAAGCTCTTTCTCAATAGTTGAGTAGTTCTTTTGAGGTGGAGTGAACTTCTTACTGTAATAAGATACAGGGTGTTCAATACCATGATCATCCTCTTGCAGCAAAACAGCCCCAGCTCCTTTATCACTTGCATCAACAGCCATCTTAAAAGGCTTAGCAAAATTTGGAGTAGCGAGCACTGGCTGACTTAATAGGATAGCTTTAAGTTTACTGAAAGAGGATTCACAGTTATCGGTCCAGACAAATTTAACTCCCTTTTTCAGTAGGTCTGTAAGTGGTGATACATTCCCAAAAATCTTTGTAGCTCTTTCGTACTTTCATGTCTGGGAAGATCACCTATAACCTGAACCTTAGCTCCTGGTGGTGCAACATGTCCATCACCAGTTGCGTACCCAAGGTACTGAACTTTAGCTTGACCAAACTCACACCTTGATAAATTAGCTACAAGATTAGCCTGAACCAAACGCTCAAGAAATTTACTGACATGGCATAGGTGATCTTTCCAGTTGTTACTGAAGATTAATACATCATCAATATAAACAACACACCCTGCCAAACCCTCTGTTACAACATTCATGAGCTTATGAAAAGTGGCTGGTGCATTCTTCATATCATATGGCATTACAGAACATGCAAAAGTCTTTCATAGTGTTACAAAACATGAGATCTCCCTAGCACGTTCAGTCATAGGTACTTGCCAGTATCCCTTTAACAAATCAGACTTACTTATGTACCTAGCCTTTCCGATCTTGTCTATGCAATCTTCCACGCGAGGGAGAGGGTAAGTGTCTGTTTTGGTTATCTGATTAACACGTCTGTAGTCGATGCAAAGCCGCTGTGACCCACCTGGCTTAGGGACTAGAGTGACAGGAGAACTCCACTCGCTCTGACAGGGCTCAATCATCTTGTGGTCCAACAGGTAGCCAAGCTCCTTCTGGATGAGAGGAACTTTCACTGAGTTCACACGGTAAGGAGACAGTTTAATTGGCTTTGCGTCTCCAATGTCGACATCATGCATCAACACAGTGGTTCTTCCAGGAGTGTCACGGAACACTTGCGGGTACTCCTGCAGTAATGCCGAAAACTCCTGCCTTTCCTCGGGAGCTAGATGAAAAAGCTTAGTCTGGAGATCATTCATGATTTCAGGATTCTTCCCCAAACTATCACTCAGGCTCATGCTGCATGGGAGAACTTCACTTGCAGACTCGGGTGGAACAGCTACAGCGCAGACTGGGTTATTTTCGTCCCGCCTGTGATATAACTTTAGCATGTTGATGTGACAAAGTTGCTTGTTCTTTCTACGATCTGGTGTGGCGATGACATAGTTGACATCTCCACGAAATAAGGACCACTAAACTTGGCTTGAAGAGATTGCCCATGCACCGGTAGCTGAATTAAAACCTGATCTCCTGGCTGAAAGTGGCGTAACCTGGACTTCTTATCATACCAAGTCTTCATCTTCTCCTGAGCAGCTCCTAAATTCTCTCTTGCCAGCTGTAAAGCAGTGGACAGCCGTTCTTTGAACTTCATCACATACTCCAGCAGGTTGACGTCATCTTCCTCCGACAGCCAGCATTCCTTGAGTAGCTTAAGGGGTCCTCTTACTTCATGGCCAAACAGTAGTTCAAAGGGTGAGAAGCCCAGTGATTCATTTGGAGATTCTCTTGCGGCAAATACAACGAATGGAAGACCTTTATCCCAGTCTTTCTGATGTTCCAAACAGTATTTCTTGAGCATCGATTTGAGTGTTTGATGATATCTCTCCAACGCTCCTTGGGTCTGGGGATGGTAAGCTGAAGACGTGATCTGGGTGATGCCCAACTCTTTCAGAGACTGCTTGAAAACATTTGACATGAAATTACTTCCCCAGTCTGACTGTACCTCTTTGGGTAGACCAAACTTTGTGAAGAACCCCAGCATTTCCTTAACCACGTTCTTTGCTGAGATATTTCTAAGTGGAATGGCTTCAGGATAACGAGTAGCCATATCAATCAGGGTCAACACATAAGAAAATCCTGAAGAAGTCTTAGGAAGAGGGCCCACAATATCCACCAACACACGAGTGAATGGCGCCTCAAAAGGAGGAATGGGAACTAGAGGTGCAACCTTTTCGGTCTGATTACACTTCCCCACAACTTGACAGGTGTGACAAGACTTACAATACCAGGAAACATCTCTGAAGATACCTGGCCAGTAGAAGTGTTTCAAAATGCGTGCCACCAGTCTTCCTCACTCCAAGGTGTCCTGCCAAACTGGAATCATGAGCCACTCTAATGATATCCTGCCTACAAACACGAGGGATGACAACTTGATGTACAACCTCCCATTCACAGTCGGCTGATGCTGTTGGGGGTCTCCACTTCCTCATAAGTACTCCTGACTTTATATAATAACAAGTAGAAGCACCGGCTGACTCTTCCTCACTGCAAGCAGAGTTAGCTAGACCTTTCAACTCAGGGTCAGCAACCTGCAACTCAACCAACTCTTGACGAGACAAATTATCAACACTACGGGGTACTGCCTCATCTGGTGAGTGGTCCAAATTAGCAAGAAAAGTGTCAGCTAGGATAACATCATCATCATCATTATCCTCTAAGTCACCAGTAACTTTAGACTTAGCCCTAGTGACAGCACATGCAGGGAACACATCAGGGACATCACAATCCTGGACGGCAGCCACTGGCTCACTAGACAACTGAGGAGCTGGACACACTTGACTTCCACCAGTATCATTTCCAAGTAAGAAAGTTACACCTGACATTGGAAGTGTCTCAACCAACCCAACCATAACGGAGCCATTAACAAAACCAGACTCTAAATTCACTCTGCACAGAGGGACAGAGAAGTAATTATTCCCTACACCTTGTAAGATTACAGTTTCATCAGAGGAATTAACATTAGAGCCTAGAACACTGGTCAGCATAAGGGATTGGCAAGCACCTGTATCACGATATATTTTAACTGATTTCCTGTCATTACTGTCCAGAGGACTGACAAAACCATCAGACAGGAAATTAGCACATGAACTCTTGAGAGTGTCACCCACGTTACTGCTCAAAAGAGGAGCTTCATCATGAGAATTTAATTTACCCCTCAAAGCAGGTTCAGTTAACTCAGTTAAAGAATTCTGGAACTCTCAAGGATGGACACTAGATCAATTAACTGAATATTTAAAGACTCCTTTTTGTTCACATCACTCAGTCTCTTGAAACATTTCTCCGTAGTATGACCAAGCTTACTACAATAAGTACATTTACTTTTCTGAAATCTAGATGTGGAGCTGGTATTTACTTCCTGAGAAACATCATCTTTATTCTCTTTCCTGTTACCTGTACTCTGAGTAGAGGCAACGTACTTACTCTCAGCTTTCCTTTTTTCTTTAGAATATCTCTTGTGAGTGAGAACATATTCATCAGCTAAAACTGCAGCATCAGACAAATTATCTATTCTTTTCTCATCAAGATATAGGCTTACATCTTTATTAATACCCCTTTTGAAGTCCTCCAGCAAAATCATCTGCTTAAATTTACCAAAATCAGAATCCACATTCTTAGAATTTAACCACTGCTCTAACAGATCTTCTTTGATTTTTGCATACTCAACATGGGATTGCTTATCTTGCTTATAAGTTGTCCTAAATTTTACTCTATAGGCTTCAGGAACAAGCTCATAGGCCTTAAGAATCAAGCTCTTAACTACATCATAATTATCAGATTGATCCTGAGGCAAAGATGCATAAGTTACTTGAGCTTTACCGGTGAGAACAGTTTGAAGGAGTACTGGCCAATACTTTTTGGGCCAATTAAAACCTGTAGCTACCCTCTCAAACAACTGAAAATACTTTGTTAAATCAGATTCATTAAAAGGAGGGACAAGTTTAACATTTTTAGCCATATCAAAATCATCAGAGCTAGATGATCCAGTTCCACCTTGTTTCATGCGATACTCATGGTCTGCCTGAATCCTAGCAAGTTCAATTTGTGCCTCCTGAATACGAGCCTGAGACTCAGCCTCCTTAGCACGTGCCTGAAACTCAGCCTCCTTAACACGAGCCTCCTGCAGTGCTAGCTGTAACTTAGCTATTTCAATCTGCGTTTGCTCATCTGGAGGAGTTACATTAAACAAGCTTTTATTAATCATGCCAACAATTTGATCTTTAGAATGATGAGAGTGAACTGCAATTCCCAACTGTTGAGCAACAAGCTTAAGTTCATTCTTTGTTCTGTTTTCTACATCACACACTGTTTGCATATTTGACAAAAAATCTTTGGCTTCATCAAGAGTAGTAATAGTAGACATCATGAATAAATCACAGTCACAAAATATCAAGCAATATCCTTATGATAATATCCTGAATATCCTGATAAGAGGTCGCCAAATTTATGTTACGGAACAGAGAAAGATAATGTACATTTTACGTGAATTGTTGACTTGGTATGAATAAATCCATACCAGCTAGTATTAAGTCGCAAATGTGGGACTGGGTAGAATTGGGATCACTAGAGAAGCATACAACAAATTTGAGATATTCCATCCATCACCATTCATTACCAACACCATCCCTCTCTCCGTTACTCGTGTTTTTACTTCTCTCATCACCACATCCATATATATATTGAACAACCATGTGGACATCACAACCTTATCGCACACCCACACCGATCGTGAACCATTCACTTAGATGCCCATTAACCCTATATATATATATATATATATATATATATATATATATATATATATATATATATATATATATATATATCTATGCTTCACTACCTTCATAAAAACTCTTGACGGCACCTAGCAGCTTACCATCTACACCGTACATGCGCAACACTTTCCACAATCCTTCTCTGTACACTTTGCCATATGCTTTTTCCAGATCCATGAATGCCATAAACACCTTATGGTCCTTCTCACAAGCCTCTCTACTATCTGTCTCACTGCAAATATTTAGTCCACACATCCCCGCCACTCCTAAAGCCACCTTGTTCATCACTCACTAGGACTTCTGAAATCTCTCTTACTTTCTCTATAATAATTCTTCCATATGCCTTCCCTACCACACTCAATAAACTTATGCTACGATAATTCTTGCACTCATCTCGCTCACCGTTATTTTTGTACAGGGGTACAATCACAGCCTTCTTCCACTCTGCAGGTACAGTTTCACTCATCCTTGCCTTCTTACATATCTCCAACAAGCAGTTCATTCCACTCTCTCCACTACACTTAAGCATCTCTGCATACACCTCATCAACCCCAGCTGCTTTCCTATTTTTCAGCCGTTTCACAGCACTTCACCTGTGCGACTGTTACGTCTCCTTGTACTGCAGTCCTTCTTTGCACACCCCCAAACCAATCATGTTTACAGTCGCTCTACTTTCTCTATTCCCATTCATCAGACTTTCAAAATA